>NC_061508.1:347871717-347925270 GCF_022539505.1 Lolium rigidum
CCACAGGTTGAGATACAACCCTGTTTTGTTTTCTAATCTGGGTCTACTTTTTTCTTCAGGTTAGCTCACTGGAACAAGTCCAGCTGAATCCAAACTCTGCAACCATGTAAGTCATATACGGAGGCAAGCACACATTCATTGCTTCTGCTACTACTATACACAGACAAAATGTTACTTGTGTTACTGCATCTGCTCCCTTGTGCCTACCAGCACCAACTCACTGGTTGATATCCTTGTGTATTTATGCAGCATCCGAGTGAGTCCTGGCCGCCTACAGCTGCTCCCAACTGGTCAGCGATTAGGTCTGGTGTGACCCGGCCATTCTGGCCATGCAAATGCTGCTGGACTTCAACTACCTGGTCGGCAAAGAGACCGCCGCAACATTGGTGTTGCCGTGGTGACGTGTACAAACACCAAAACTCTCCGGTGAACCTCCTCACTTTCCCTCCTTCGTTTTCTATGTTCTCCGTGGTGCCACAGCCGCGGCGATTTCCCTGCTCCTCCTTCATGCAGTGTAGCTCCTATCTAGATTGATTCAAGTTCAGCTTTTCTTTTAGTTTAGATTTCCATTGTATCGTCTGTATAGTTGATCCCTGGGCAATTTAGAACATGGTATAGCTGCTATTAGCGTTTCTAGTTTGCCCTGATGGTTTCATTTTCTTTGAACCGTTGCTTATTTGGTCAGATTTCCTTACTTTGTAGTTACTGTGTTGACATCTCTTTTTTGCCTGTAGATATCTGACGCCAAGATGGCGACTCGTCTTGTGAGTGACAGCCAGATGTAGGCGCATATTGTCTTAAACTATAACATGCCTGATTGTGCTGATCGGGTAATTATAACTTTGTCCTACGAGTTGTGGTTAGTGTTATTAGATCTGGCTAATAATTTTCATTAGCCAAATCTAACATATTAACCTCCACAGGTTGGAATGGCTGGACGTTTTGGTACCAAGGGGCTTGCAATAACATTTGATTCTTCTTCCTCTAGTTCTGAACTTCTGATGTTCCAAGTCAGGTTTGTATAATTGGTACTCTTTTTTTTACTTCTCTTGTGTGATCAGCAGAGTGTAGCCTAACTGGGACTTCACACATGAATTATTTGAAGGTACAATAAAGCTTCAAGGTTGACATAAAGGAGCTCATTGCTTCCGCGGCTCCCTGTTTCGCCGAGCTGCACCTCAACATGGACTATTACGTTCCTGGCCCATGGCTTCCTCACGTGGCCTCATACTTTTCTTCCTGTTGATCCTCGCCACTGTCAGCAGGCGAGACCAATTTCTCGATCTGCTGCTGGGGTGTGTAGCTATACACCTACATTTTCCATGAACTCATTTTAGCACTTAGTTCTGATGAGGATTTTTCTGCATTCCGCAAATAATGAGTATGTATATTCCGAGAATTGGCAAGATCCTTATTATTACTGTCATGATCATTCACTGCAGCCTAAACATGTGGTTGCATACCATTGGGTGTAGCCGGATGCTGTTAGATTTGCTGACAAAAGACTGCTGGATAATTCATACTGGACCAAGGTAATTGCTGTTAGAAGCTACCTGTTTGATTTTTTTACTGATCATATGCTGGGGTAATTTGAACATTTCTCAATGATGTCAAACTTGCTTGTTTAACTCTTACTTCTCATCACAGGGTGATACGGACTCCGGGTACGGTGCGAAGGCACATGATAAAATTGGCCAAGTTAGAGGAAGATTGGATACTTGATCTCTTTTCTTCCTTTGCTGAATGCGAGACCACCAAACATGTTCTCATGGCTGTTGCCAAATTCTCTATGCAGGGGCTTTAGACATGAGAATACCAAGATGAAGTGTGTTGGTGGTGGCTGTCCACTGGAGCTGCTGCCGGCGTCCACTAAGGCCTGCTGCCATTGCCTTCTTTGACTGTGACCTCTCCTACCGTGATGGCCTTCTTCTTCGACTCCATGTGTTTAGGCGGTAAGTTTCTGGTTCCAATCAAGCCAATGACGTCACTGTTTAGGTCCAGCTGTGTTGGCTGTTTAATTAGTACTTGGTCATGGCACTAATAAGTGCCGGCTTAAGTTAATTCTTTGGTTGATGTCCAGGATTAAGGAGTAAATCAAATAACAGCATGTTTTCCTTTGCACTGTACATGTCCATCAGCATGTTTATATTAGTTACTTTGATGCAATTGTGACATCTTTGATTATCTTTGTTGTTGCAAGCATCGGATTCACATGTCCATGTCCATGTACATTTCTAGCAAATGTATATGTGAAGTGCATTCTATGTTTGAGATAAATTCTACTCCTTCCGTCCATAAACTTGCTTGTTTGACTTTTACTTCTCCTCACAGGGTGATGCGGACTCTGGGTACGGCGCGAAGGCACATGAGATAAGTGGCCAAGTTAGAGGAAGGTTGGATACTTGATCTCTTTTCTTCCGTACTTTGCTGAATGCGAGACCGCCAAACATGTTCTCATGGTTGTTGCCCAATTCTCTTTGCAGGGTCTTCAGACACGAGAAGACCAAGATGAAGCGTGTTGGTGGTGTCCACTGGAGCTGCTGCTGGTGTCCACTGGAGCTGCTGCTGGTGTCCACTAAGGTCTGCGGCCCTTGCCTCCTTTGATGGTGGCCTCTCTTTTCTTCGACTCATGTGTTTAGGTGAGTTACTGGTTCCAATGTAGCCAATAACGTCAGTGTTTAGGTCCACCTGTGTTGGCTATTTGATCAGTAACTTGGTCATGGCTTTATTAAGTGATGTTGTAAGTTAATTCTTTGGCTGATGTTTTGGATTGAGTAAATCAAATCACAGCATGTTCCTTTCCACTGTACATGTCCATCCACATGTTTATATTAGTTGCTTTGATACAATTGTGATATCTTGGTTATCTTTATGGTTGCAAGGATCAGATTTACATGTCCATGTCCATGTTCATTTCTCAATGATGTTAAACATGCTTGTTTGACTTTTACTTCTCCTCACAGAGTGACGCGGACTCTGGGTACGGTGCGAAGGCACATGAGATAATTGGCCAAGTTAGACGAAGGTTGAATACTGCACCTCTTTTCTTCCGTACTTTGCTGAATGCGAGACCGCCAAACATGTTCTCATGGTTGTTGCCCAATTCTCTTTGCAGGGGCTTTAGACACGAGAAGACCAAGATGATGCGTGTTGGTGGTGCTGTCCATTGGAGCTGCTGCCGGCGTCCGCCCTCTCCTACCGTGATGGCCTTCTTGTTTGACTCCATGTGTTTAGGTAACTTACTGGTTCCAATGTAGCCAATGACATCACTGTTTTGGTCCACCTGTGTTGGCTATTTGATTAGTACTTGGTCATGGCTTTATTAAGTGCTGTTGTAAGTTAATTCTTTGGTTGTTGTTTTGGATTAAGGAGTAAATCAAATCACAGCCTGTTCCTTTGCACTGTGCATGTCCATCAGCATGTTTATATTAGTTGCTTTGATGGTTATCTTGATTGTTGCAAGGACCAGATTTACACTTCCATGTCCATGTTCATTTCTATCAAATGTGTGTGTGTGTGAAGTGCATTGTATGCATGAGATAAGTTCTAGCAAAGATTGTTAGAGGAGCTATCATCCTTTATCTTGCTTCCTTTGAACTCGCTTGGACATGTGATAAATTCCTTTCTACTACTGATTTTATTGATGTTTCTCAGATGCAAGTTTTACAAGGCTTCATGGTAGCATCGAAGCCTGGAGGGTGGAAGAACATGAAGCAGAAGCTAAACTCCTTTTGCTTGCAAAACCAACTGAATACCTGGGTTATTGTATTGGTTCTGGACTTTATTTATGACTTTAAATCTGGGATGTCAGGTGGTAGTCCACAATGTAAACGTCCTTCTGGTGATGCTCCAGACTTTGATGGAGTTCGGTTGTGCTGTTGCACTTTTATTGATTATTGTTTGGATTATGATCTGATTATCCCCAAAACATGGGTGGTTGTGCTGAAATTTTCTGAGAATTTGACTAATTAACTGCCACTTACCCCTTGTAATGGGCCAGAATCGACCTGCATGTGACAGGCCACCTCTGGGTAGCACCTAGCTAACTAGGTACAGAAAATTCTCGTGGGCTAAGGCAAAACAAGATTTGTGTGTGATTTGGACCAAAACACTCTATTCCGTATCTAAACGCGTACCTTATTTTCGTTTCGTTTCGTCTGTATCTCCTTGGGTCCTCCCTCGCCTCACCTCTTCTCTTTGATAGAGCTCATGCTCTCTCTTTTGCATGGCTATATCGATTCCCCACTTGGCATTGCATGGCGCATGCACCAGCATTCATTTGCCATGGCGAGCTCTCCCGGATCGCCATTAGAGAAACTAGCACGGAGCTAAAAAAAAATGACGCCGATATCAAACGGAGACAAGGAATTGGGCGTCGGATGGCGCTGGATTCAAACTGTTCGAAGGCTGCCGCTCAGATCATGCAAGGGCTGCATAAAAAAGCAGATGAACAGACACGGCTAGTACTCGCGTTCACACGTTCCAGTTCATGATCCAGTCCAATCTCACCATGCTTGGGGATGATTTTATTTTGCCTGCACATGTTCTGGATAGCAGTTCAGACCAGGAAGATGATGATTTTGACACAGATAAAGATGTCGGAGGTGCGGGAGAGGGGCATGCAGACGTCGGCGACCCCCTCGTTGGAGCTGGCCGCGGTGTACATTCTCCGGGCGCGGTGAGGAAGTGGTGGCCCTGGCAGTGGCAGCGGCGCCGGCCACCGTGGTCGAGGTGGACGTGAGCGTGGTGCCGACAGCCATGGTCAGGGTCGAGATATGACTGGACTGGTCGAGCCTCGAAGCTTCGCCGGCCGCGGTGAAGTCAGAGGCCGTTTCGGCCGTCATGGGCATGCTGGAGCTGGACGCGGCTCTGGCCGGGAGCACGACGGAGGATGTGAAAACGACGGGCATGGGACATGCGAACTATGGCCATACCGCGAGTAAGGTGAACGCTGATCATTGCCATAATCTTCGGAGGGATTTTATTCTTGCCATGATGTAGGTAGTTCTTTTCATAAATTTGTACGGGTAGATTTTTACGTTTCCACAATTATAGGAGTACGAGCGGTAGTTGTTGACTTGTTTCCATTGATTTTTTGGGTCTGTAAGTCAACTGCTGTCGAACGAGTAATTGAAGATCAACCAGCCCACTGTGTCCTAATCAATGGACCAGATAGCAGCAACGGACTGTATTCAAGATGAATTTGGGGGACAACTTTTGGCAGGTTGAGCTACGGAGTGACAAAGGCGGTATCGGTGCAGATAGGGGCATCCCCCATTTCGAGTACTTACGTGGAGGACTAGGTCACGCGCGCCATCGACGGCGCCGCCTCCCACAACGTTGATGGCAGTTCTTCCACGTACCGATGGGTGCTGGCGAAGGGAACCGGGTCCGAGACATCATCGGAGCTGACGGCGTATGTATCCGGCACGTACGTCGGCTCGACGGCAAGAGCAGCCGGGTCCAAGCCAGAAACGACGCCAGCGGAGCTGTCGACTAAGCCATCGTCAAACTCATTATGGGCTTATAGAAGTGGGTCACAGGTTGAGACTCCATGGGAACTTGGGAAGGAAGAAGGTGGCCACGGATGGGATGTTTTCTCGTGGGATGGAAGAGGACGAGGAGGCTCAACGAGTAAAGCAGTGATGGTATGGTTTGTGAGAAGAGAGACACGACATACCGGACGCACATGAATAAGAGAGAGAAAGTCAGTCGTGCAAACAACTACATCAATTATTCTCACCTTTCTGCCACCTGTTTTGAGATTTTTACATTCAAATTTCACGCTACATCCTCTTTGGTCGACGGAGGGAGTACGTCGTGCTCTACTTGCTGGCGGGAACCCCGTTCATGGTTTGGGTTCAAAGCGGCTAAACCAGTGGCCCAACCTGCACAAGACTAGATGAACGATTTATTACGGTTTCAGTGGTTTCCAGAGTCAACCCGAGAGGCAAATACGTTTAGCTGGGTTGAGGACGGGCTGGAACCGACAAACCCGTCCAAACCGTCATTCTAAATCAATCGCAGAGCCAGAGAATCCCCCGCATCAGCCCCACGCAACGGTGGCGGCCGAAGGCGCTGGCGCCAAGGCTGCAATGAAGATGGAGATGCCTCGCACTGAAGGTTGGCGGTGCCTGGTGGCGCCGACACATTCTCCTCGGTGGAAAGCCATCGTTTCTTCTCATCGACGAACCACGGTCGTTTCTTTTTCTCGAATGCCGACGTTGTCGTCGCGGTATCCGTGGCCGGGAGGGGTGTTGTGAGGAGGATGCGGGCTTGTGGCTGGTGCGACGACCGATGAGCTCTTGGCGTTCTGCTTGGCGGCCGACGACCATCTCTTCGACTCAGAAGCCGTCGCTGTGGACGTACGATCAGACGATGAGTACGTGGCCCCTATTTATACAGGCCGCGGAGGGGAGCTCGATTCCAAAACCCTACTCCCCTCCGCCGCTCTGCTGTCTGCCGCTTCCACTTTCGATGAGCAATCCGAGCCAAGCCGCCGCCGCATCCGCTCTTCCGCGAGCTCCACCGCGACCGCATGGCTGGCGTCGGCAGCTGCTGGAGGGGAGGCGGCCGGATTGCGGCAACAACTCACCGCCGCGCCCCCATCTTCTGCTCGGAGGCGGAGCGGCGGAAGTGGAACCGCTCCGAGGGCGCGCGGAAGCGGAGCGCGTGATGGTGGACTAATTGGGGCCTGACGCCGCCGGGGAAGCTCGCCCGCTACGCCAATAGGGGCAAGGGAAGGCGTGTCAGGGACTACGTCCTCAACTAAGATGAGAAGGCGACGACGATCCAGCAGGTCGCCGTCATTTCGAAGGCGGAGGTGCGCGCTTCCGCCGCTAGTAGGCGGACGGCGTCCGGCAGGTGCGCGCGTACGAGGCGGCGCAGATGGAGGCTACCGTGTGAAAAAGGAGGTCGTCGACCTCGACGCCAACTAGGTCGCCATCGCTGTCGTCCTCTGCGCGTAGAGGCCCCGGTAGGGCCAAATTTTAGTCGCCGTTAGGTCGCGCGGTGGAGGAACATCTTATATGTGATGTCTATTTTGCCATCGTAATGTAAATTACGCAACTATGAACTTTCAGTTTCAGTTTATGAACTTGTTTGCGATGAACAATTCTCCGGCTAGATTTAAATTTCAATTTTTTCGGTTCTGAATACAGGTACTGTTCTGCGCCACCCCCGAATTGGCTCGAAAAACCTTTTCCAGAAGAGTGAACTCACGCTTTTCAGTTTGTGCATTTATGGGCTCTGTTATGTTAGAGATGCTCTAAATAAACGGTCTAAACCACACCAAACCATTTCAAAACTATGACGGTGTGCCAGACATAGCCTCACAAGAAAAGATGGGAAGACCAAGGAATCTTGAAACAAACCTAAAACCCCAGAACATGGGCACGACACCGAGATGACACATGAAATCACGTTCATGCGATATTGGAGCATGTAACTTGAAATGGGCTCATAGAGTCACGGTGAGTAGCTAGCTACATTCCTGCATGAAATAAGGACACGTCACAATAATGGCACATGCAATGATAGGCGGTCGCCATCCCTAGGCACGAAATATGGTCCTGGCGGACGCGCGAGGATAAAATAATGACATTGAAACGAGATAGGCAGATGGAGTCATAGGGATTGCGTAACCCATTCATTGATTCCTAAAAAGCCTCATCAATTTTGAAAAAATGCTACTTTTGGTCTAGTCAAACTTGCGGGCCCCGAGAAAAATAACATAAGGCATTTTGAGGCATATGAGAGATACCTTTGGTTCATGTAGCATGTGACCATGTATGCATGCACGTATCCCTATCCAAAGTAGGCAGGCAATTGCACCTCAATTAATTGGCATGTGACAAATTTGGCCATACGAGAACGTTGCCACGGTTGTGACGTCTATGGTGGTGTGACGTTGCAAAGAGGTGACACCACGGTGTTGATGCAGTTCATCTTCTCCCAGCGAGGCGAAGATAAGCATCCTGTGGGGAAGGCTCCGTTGCAACTTTTCGATAGCTTGTCCACATTGTTGCAAAGAGATGGACACCATGGAGTTGATGCAATGCATCTTATTTGCTCTTCTTTGCTTACTCACCATTTTCTGCTTATTTTTTTTTTGTTATCGCAAAGCTATACTTTTTTTTATTAGATGGCAGTGCATTCGTAGGGATCAATTAGATGAAAGCCATCACTCATATTTTCGATCATCTAGTTACCTAGCATTATACCTAACCGGTTACATCGCCCGAGCAAAAAAGCGATGCTCTAAGGACATCCCAAATGGTTGTGCAAGGGGTGCCTGTCTTCCTGGTTGTCTGTAGATTTCGTAGTTTTCTCGCCGTTTCCTAGAGCTTTATCACACTTTTATCGTTTTGCATTTTCCCTCCCATTTTTTTGTGTGTTGGCAGTTTTAATTGCCACCCAAAAAAAACCGTCAGTTTTCCGTCCAATTCTGACATGGTTATAAGTTATAACACTCAAGAATTCTATGGTTTGCCGCCCGAAATTTTGTAGGTAAGAGCATCTCCACAGGCGCGCCCCATGGCGGCCCGGATAGCGTTTTGGGGCCGATAGCGAAAATAGGCTCACACCGGCGCGTTCCAAAAAGCGCCGGCGCTTTTCGAGCCCAATAGAAGCGCAGGCAACCCCGTGCCGGCCCCTCCGCGAAGGGCGCGAATAGAAGCGCATGCAACCCCGTGCCGACAGCGAATCGGGCGCGCCGGCGCCTCGCTAGACGATTTTTTTTGGGCGTGGGAGCCGCCTGCATCCCAAAAGTATACATCTTTTCCACCAAAATCCCATCCCCTCCGCCGCTCATTTCTCCCGCCCGCCGCTCCATCTCCCATCCAGCCTCCAATCCGAAAAACCCTCGCCGCCGCCATGCCACCGAAGAGAAAGGCTCCGGCGAAGGCAGCGAAGGCGCCAAGGAAGGCGCCACCGAAGCCGCGCAACGTGGCGCCGAAGGAGAAGCCGGCGAACATGTCGCAGGAGACGTGGGAGGACGAGAAACGCCGCTGCTCCTTTACGACGGCCGACCGCAGGAGGCGCTGCCTCGCAGCTCTTGAAGCCGTGAAAGCGGCGTCTGCTGCGGAAGTGTGCCTCAGCTTGGGCGGCGGCCAGCCCAAAGGGAGCCAGTAGTCGAGCTCGAAGGGTAACTTCTCGAGCTCACCGTCGACACTGGGGTACTACACGGGGTACTACGCAGATAGGCCGTCGCTCTCGCAGATGCGGCTGTCGCAGATGGACGGCCGCACCCGCTACTCCCCCGAGTGCGCCGACAGCGACATGACCTTCGACCCCAACGCACCGTTCTCGCCGGATTCGGCGCCAAGGGGCAGCAACGCCTTTCGCTTGGGCGTGGACCTGAACTCGTCGCCTGACCTACGTCGCCCGGGAAGCACCGACGGGCACGTGACAGGGGGCACCAGCCTTCCCCGCCACCTCTTCACCGACGAGAGCAGGAGCGCCCACTAGGTGTTCGGCAGCACGTCCAGCGTGTCCATGGGAGAGGATGAGGTGAGTTTCCTTACTTTTTATGTGTTATGTGCATCGTAGACACCGCCGGTGACTCAAAGTAGGTAACTTGTTGCGTAGATTGCTGCCGGGGACGAGATCCTCACCGGCTTCATACGTGGCCACGCCTACGAAGGTATGAAGAAAAGGCCGAGGAGGACAAAGGTGATGAGGAGGTCCAGGAGGAGCTGATTGACGCCGACACCGGCGTGGCCACGACGACGACGAACAAGCGGACCAGTGTCACTCGTGGTCCTAGGTGGAGGTTTTTGGAGGATGAATGTCTCATCGACGCGTGGAAGCAAGTGAGCTTTTGCCCCATCACCGGCGCCAACCAATCCTCCGACAAGTACTACAAGCGCATCCTCGATTCATTCAATGAGAAGAAGAACTATGATGAGTACGCCACCATCAACATGATCCGGAACGAGTGCGCCCTCTCCCATCGTTGGAACATCATCAAGGCAGCGTGTAGCAAGTTCCATGGCTACTATGAGAAAATTAAGGGCCGGAAGGAGAGCGGCAAGACGATGGTGGATTGGGTATGATCTACGTCCATTTAGTGATGTCTATTTCATAATGCATCATAGTGTATCTATTTGTTGATCCATCTTGTTCTATATCTTATTATTGCATCATGTATTGTTAGATTATCGACGCCCTCGCGCCCCAAATAGCGTTGGTGCTAGAAGGTTCTCGGGAACAAAAAAAAATAAAAAAATGTACTTGTTTGGGACGATGAATAGAGTATTACACATCAGCCCATGTGTCGTCTCGTTGACGCGTGTTACTACCTATTATCTATCACCTTAGGGGCCTTGCTCACGTTGCACATCGTTATTTTATGCATGAAACACGGAGTGATGCCCGTTATTCCACGTGCTATCTTGCCACCGCGGATCCTCAGGGATCATGTCAACGGAGGAAATCCATCGAGTGATTAAATTGTAGGTTATCTCGGCATGCCATGTATTATATTTTCATGTTCTTAGAAGTTGATCTCGCACACTACACTTTGTTGCATGATTTTGGTCCTAATAATAATTATGAGCACTCACATATGTAATTAAGGTGCTTCACTAGGTACCACCATCGGATAATCCTCTTTGTGCATTGTGTATTGCGTATGAGATGTCACCCAATTAGAAAATCATGTCATGAACATGCGTGCATACAACATGTTTACTGGCATTGGTTTCGTTTCATCGCTTCACCCGGCAGTATACTCCTCACACTGTCACCAACATCCCACTTGCTCAGGAGCGTTTTTGGAGTAGCTTCACGAACACGAACACTTGATCGACCACGGCTTAGTACTCTTAACACAACACATGTAGTGAATCACACACGTCTTTATTTTGTAGTAACCCGGATTTTGGAGCTATTAATTAAATGTCATGTAGGTGAAAATAATTGTCTTCTAACTGTTTGGAATTAGCTACTGTAATCTCCAATGTTCAAGTTTTTAATAGTTGTATGCAATAAAGACTAGAGGATCAACCTAGCGGCAAGATGGCGCTTGACTTGTTTGTGCATTATCACTACCATGTGTCGCCCATGCTACTACCTCCATACCTGTTTATAGGGTATTACGCTTTCCAAGAAAGAAGTTTTACTGTAAATTTGGTTAACAAAATATGAGATATATGCCATAAAAATTATAGCGTTGAATTCATATTCAAAAGAACTGAGCTATCTTATATTTGTTTGACTATATTAGTAGTCAATTTTTTCGAAATACGTAATACCCCTGTAAACCCTAGAAGTGGCAGTGCATTAGAAGGCCCACATAAGAACAAACTTAGTCATCAAGGATCTACGATTTGTTTAGTATTACTCCCTCCGTCTTCAAAAGAGTGTACATCTGGATTTTTCAAGACATATTAAGGATTTTGCATTGGAAAATATCACACATCATCTCTCACCTCTTTAATTTTCCCACATCCAATGAGGTAAGTGCATGTAGAAAACAAGAATACCATAATTTGCTAAATTTTATTGGTCTTGATTTCGCATTTTTTCATATTTTAAAGTGCATTGAAAAAAGAGAAATACACCCTTTTTTGAACAAATTTTAAATCTAAACGTTCACTTATTTGAGAACGGAGGCAGCACCACTTGCATAGCTTGGAAACCCACGTCCATACGTGGCGTATGGACGTGCTGCATGGTGTCTAGTAAGAAAGAAGTGATCACTCGACCAATCGCCCGAGACGTTGACTAGGTTGGAGCTGCCATATCGGCTCCTTTTCTTGAACCTTCAGCTGCTTCTCACAACCCGCTCAGGCAACACAAGAGACAATTGTTTTGGTGTTGGCTGCCACAACTCACCCACTTACTCCACTAGGCAGTCACACACCACACAGGCCAGTGGCCACTAATACGTTCTGCTCCAGCTCTTCATGCAGCACCGCATCACATGGCCATGGCATCTCATCTTGCATGCCACATCACACGGCAGCTCGACATCTCGACACCTGAGTCGCATCGCATGACCACTCCAGCATCTTTCTCTGCATGCAGTGGAAACTCTACATGCTTCGTACGCATCTCACGTAACTACATGCCAAAATATAACATACTACTATGAGAACACACCTAGCTCCATGCAAAGAAAAATACAAACTAAATGCAGATACATGAATGAATATTAAAGCTAACAAGCCAACGACATTTACACCTAACATGGGTAAAGGTTGTTTCAGTTGGCATTGTGGTCAGCGTGGCGAGTGTGTCGTGCCCATCGCTCGAGGCCCGGTGTATCGTTCGCTGAGGCCGGCGGCATGGAGGAGGAGGATGTCGACGACCAACCTCAGGGCGCGAACCCTGTTGTCGCACACTGACTTCAGTAGGGTGTGACTAGTTCCCCCGCACCTGAGCTCGCCCCGATTGTCTCGGCCGCGGTCTGGTATGGCACACCCGGCTTCGCCACTCATGCATGGAGACGGCTTTCTGGGTTCAACTACGCAATATGAATGCTCGCTGGGCTTCTAGCTACTGGTGAGCCCAAGCCGATCGCATGTGTATGCTTCCGTGACCCTTTGCTACTGTCGGCAGTTGTGTCGACATCGTTTGAGTGAATGTCTAGTTGCTTGTGGGCATGCCATCCTCTTGCCCGGGTTCTCCTTGCCCCTTTCCACCAAGATCGATCGACAACAATTAAGTCTAATCTTCTTCAACTAAGTTCCAATCTATTTGTTTATGGAGAACCATGGCAGAGAAAGAGATGTGTGAAGTGGAGTATTTATAGAGAAAAACATAGGCGGCTGATGCTCGTTTTGGCAACAACCAGTATTTATAGAAAATAATATGAATTGACGAAAAAAAAAGTTTACTTGACGAACATATCCCTCTCCTACATCTACTTCATGGGAAGTGTGCATGAGAGTAATTCCATGCATGCACTGAATGCACATAGACTGCATGTACAGATGTAAGTCAATCACGGATTTGGCCCAAATGACATACAGGGAGAGACTCCGTTCTTCAAAGAGGCCCATTCCTGGTAGGGTAGCCCATTATCAAAATTATAAGAAGTCTAGTACCACCACCAAACTTTAGTCCCACATTGCTAAGGGAAGAAAGTTTGGACCAACTTATAAGGTGAGCTCTTTTTGATATGTAAAATGGTAGAAGCACCCATAGGACTACACCCACACCTGTATAGCGCGTGCGCTCGCGTGAATATTCGCGACTTAAGACTTAAGACTTAAGACTTAAGACTTAAGACGCTTGGCGACGGCGCGGCGCGCGGATTAGCAAATAATATCTACAGTTTTTATTTTTCTTTTTAACTACTTGTTTGTAATGGCTGGCCCCTACTCAGGACGTTGGCATTCTTTATATGGTACTGACAGATAGAAAGTGAGATTATTGTCGCCAGAGGTTGGATACGCCGATGAAACGAGTTTTCTCATTTTGCTCGTACACGAAGGCGTACAAGTACCTGCAGCCACAAGTACAACGGGATATGCGGGAACTTTGAGATCCGTGCAAGAAGATGATGCATCGTATTCAAGGAGGCTCTCTAGGAGTGAGATGGTGCGACACACCCCCATAGGTTTTCACTTTGTTAGCGACGACACAAGATGCCAAGACATGTCGTTTCAGTATTGTTGCTCATGATTTAAACTAGAGGTACTTGATCTAATGCTCATGATTTTTTGGGTAAATTAACTTTGTAGGTTCAAAATATGATATGGATGTCATATTTGTATTCCTCTCATTTTTCTAATCAATTTAGACATATTGTTTGCCAAATTGTCATTTACTGATATTAATTATTCCATATTAAATAAAAAAGACAAAAATAAAATTATTTAATTGTTTTTAAAATTCTATATTATTATTATTTAATTATTTTTATAAAAATGAAGTAATAATAATCTTGAATAAATAAATAACTATAATTTTTCTAATTTTTTATATATTTTTGGCAAAACCTAAAATCTATTTTTTTCATATTTCCATTTGGCAGTTTGGGAATCTAAATATTGCCATTTGAATTTGGATGTAACTTTTCATCGTAGATACATTTTCGTATATTAAACATTTTTTCAAGTTTGTGTGCAAAAGTTATTACATTTATCAAAAATACAATTTTTTTTGAAAAATAAGTCAAAATTCATGTTTGTTATTTTTCATAATAACTAGATCACCTAACCTACCTACATCTGAAAGGATATTTAATTTTAAACTTTCTATCATTTTCATTTGTATTTTACAATGCTAAAAATGGTGATCCACGAGACTTGGGGGGGTGTGGAGCGAGAAAAAGGTCGACCTTTCTATCATTTCTACCATCTTCTAGCAGTGTTTGATTCATTGTTAGATTTTGCCAACCTGGCAAAGAAACTAGTCGCCATATTTTGCAACAAGATCTTGCACGAGTCCAGTCTTTGACTTTTTCCTTTCTTTTGAGCCCGTCCTTCTCGATAGTGAAAACGCTTCGACCCATTCCCATCCCCGCGGGGGGGGGGGGGGAGGATACCGACCACCTCCAGGTCCCCTCCCACCCTCTCCTTCCCCCTCGCCACCGTCGACGCAGGCCTTTGCACGGCGGTTGCCGGTGGCAGCGGACCAGCCTTTACCCGCGCGCGAGGCCGGCGACGCGGGGTCACCCTATGCTGGCAACGGTGCGACTAAGGTGGCGGAGGTTCGGCAGCGGCCGGACGGTGGCGATGCGGCGGTGCGGCTGGGGGCTGCAAGGCGGCGCATGACAGTCAATGATAGGAGGCGTCATGGTAGTGCCGACTGCCGACCAAGTTTGTTCGGCCCAGATCTGGGCCCCTTTTGGCCTAATCTGGGTCAGGTGCGGCTGGCTCTACCCTTCTCCGTTTGACCTGCAGGTGGAGGTGAAGTGGCCAGGGTTGGGGTTGCGATTCCGGCAGCCAGCTTGTTGCAACGCGGCGGTGGTCTTTGCGGGCCAAATCTGGGCCTGGTCGGACTCTCTTAGGACTAGTTTGCCCCGTGGCTGAGCTACATGCCAAACTTTAATGTCGTGAATCAATGTGAGATATTGCTTTACGTGTGTCAACACTTGAATCAATGCATGATATAGCTTTACACGTGTCAACATGCTGTTGTGCACACTCCTGGGACACTAGTAAACCCACTAGCCCCATGATTGTCACAACTTTACCAAATTTTCACTGATGGCCCTTGCTTGGAAACTTTCATCGGAATCCAATTTATCACTTCATGGTCTTGTCATTAGCTCGTTACTATTAGGTGGACTTTCTTGAAAGACAATGAGGGGATTGTGTGTTGGAGAGTCATGATTCTTGATGTGGAGGTCAATTATTTGCTCTAAGATTAATTCTCTTTTGACTTATACATGTGCACCCTTAATTTGATCAAAGCATTCATTTCTTAAAATTCTAATTTTACTCTCAATAAGAAGAGAGGCACCAAAACAATGCATTGGCAATCTTAGTAAAACTCTTGACACTTTTTATGAGTTTAGAATTTATTTTGATTGATGAACTACACGTGGCTAGGACATGATATTAGGTGCAACTATTTGAATATCTTATGATCATGTTTGAAGTTACAAGGTTTTTGAAGATGAATTTAATAATTCTTCGGACTTGTGAGCTCTATTACTCAAGGTTTATTTCTCGTTATTATTCTTTTATCACTTTGTCACTCGAGGGCGAGTAACAGCTAAGCTTGGGAGTGTTGATAGCTCCAATTTTTGATGCTTTTTAATACGGATTTTCCATCACCTATCTATCAGTTTCATTGGGTTTTCATTGGATTTTATGTTTTAACTAACGCAAATATCGCAATCCAGGCGAAACCTTGTTTTTGAATTATTTATTTCAGAAAATCATCATATCTGGAGGATTCGAGGACATTTATGGGTAATTGCAATGAAATAAAGACATTTCTTTTTGAGGCCATATCCATCCTAGCAACCCAGGCTCTAACGGACATCGGTACGTGTGGAGGTGACCGTACCACCCGCCCGTATTGGCCGGCACCGCCTTCCTCTTATAAAACCAAACCCTTTATGTGAAGGCGAGAGGAAAAAAATACACAACAGCCACAATTCGCATCAGAACAGAAGAGATCAGATCTGAAGAAGGAGAATACCATCCTCGACTCGACCGAAGATCAATCTCCTCAAGATCACCACCTCATCCACTACACCCCACTTGTACTGAGAGAGAGAGATTCATACTTGTAAGATTAGGGATTGAAACCTCTATTCCATCTTGGTTTGTATTTTATTTGATATTCAACTATTGTGGCTTGGTACAGTAATATCAAGAATCAAATCATGACCCGGGAACACTACAATCTGACCATACGATCTTGAATCTCTGGCCACCTTCCCAGACCAACCCTCAATGGAAGGAGAAGGGCATGAAATTATCGAATCGGAAAACCTAGTTACTGACCAAAAGTAAGCGAAGAGTGAATTTATGCTAGGACGTGAAACCGAGGAGTTAATTAGGTTGTTGTCCAAGCCCCCCAATTGCGGGTCATGTGTCTCGTTCACTAATGAGCCATTGCCAAGAGGGGCTTGTGTCTTAGTGAATAAGCATTACTACCATGTGGAGGTTAGACGAGGGGATACCAATGCGTACCTCTGTTTGGTTGAGCAACCGTTGACGAGGGTTTCTTGAACCTAGCCCTAGGGATCACACCCAAAATCCCCTTCGCATCAGACTACGTCAGGATACATGTCGAATGCGTAGGAGTGAACAACGATTCTAGCGAGAGAGGAGACACCAGAATTGTGCCGAACGGCCTGACAATTTCACCGAACCTCTAGTTTCGATGGATTCCGCAAAGCACGACAATTTGGTGTGAACCAGGAACTCATGAGCAGATAGAAGAATGATCCGTCGCAAGTCATGGTGCACGATTAGAATACCGTCAATGAAGGATGGAAAATGTTGTTGTCCGCTTGGATTGCTTGTGTATGTTACCCGCTAGCTTGTAAAAAGTGAGGGGAAGCTCAATTCATCGCTCCTGAAAGTATTTGATTTTTTGTCCCTCCGGGTGCCACCCCGTGGCTCCAACATTTCATCCCGCTCCTCTGGCGACGCGAGCCTCGTTTGCATGATCAGGAGTTTGAGCCGCAGCTTCTCCTACAGAGTGTGCTCCCGTTCTTCCTATTGGCGTCACCACTCCCTCCGCATGCAAGCAGGGCCCTGTAACCCCATCCATGCCCCTCCATCCGATGAGG
Source organism: Lolium rigidum (assembly GCF_022539505.1). Lineage (NCBI taxonomy): Eukaryota > Viridiplantae > Streptophyta > Magnoliopsida > Poales > Poaceae > Lolium > Lolium rigidum. The sequence goes on from NC_061508.1 coordinate 347,888,924, forward strand.
ACCCACACAACGCATGTGCCGACGAGGAAGAGATCAACGATGTGATGGGGTAAGATCTCTCGTGATACAAGTGGCATTTGCCGCAGAGAGGATAGAGGAGAGCCCCATGTGTGGTCTGTGAGTTGTGAAAGAGCCGAATCTATTCATATCCACGTTATGATACTTATATGCATGCCATATGATGCATATATCCTTTTTGAGAGAGAATAAGATTGTTTTACATCAATGACAGCCGGGAAATAAGGGCCTTTGTAGATTGGAGAAATTTCGTAGAAGTTTTGTAGAATTCTAACTCATAGGACTATTTTCTATGGAATCTCTTAGGATCACAGGATTAGTACCATCAAGTTCCTATAGAGTACATTTCTATGGTTTCCATTCCATAAGAATTTCGACATGAGCTCAAACCACATTTTCTTTAAAGAAGTTCAATAAAATTACATTCCATCTCTCTCTGCTATCTCCTTATCCCAGCAATAATATCAATATATTTACCATAAAGTATATTTTGTTAATGTCTCTATTCAATATTGTAGATGTAGATATTTTATTTAAAATATTTAGTCAAAATTAGTAAGATGCAACTTTTGGCTAATCCTTAGGCATCTTACATTTTTGGACGGAGGGAGTATCTCCTTATCCTCACAAAAATCTCGTGTTTATGTCCTGCTCACCATTCAAAAACAGCTCTTACAAAATCCATATGTTTTGAAATCCTGTAAGAATTTATGGTATACATAGCATCTCAATTCTATGTTTTCTCTATTCCTATGTTTGAAAATCTTGCGATCCAAAGGGCTCTAAATAAGTGTTTGAACATTATTAGGCAACATTTTCAATCTCATTCGTCTATCTGCTTAAAATTTATTTGAGCCATGCAAAGCACGAACCGATCGATCGACGGCCGGACGACATGACGCAGGGAAGCGATCGACTTCTGTCTGTCTATCCATCAGGTGATAGAGAGAGGGCAAGAGAAGGCTAGGTTTGACCAGCTTGTCAAGCACGCAGGTACAGCCGGTGGGGCCGACATTGTTTCAAAAGGCAAGAAGAGTAGCACAAGTTGGCTCAGCTGGTCTGTCCAGCTTGACGAGACTGACGATATGCACTGGCGCACGCAGCTGGAGTGGAGTACTTGACTGCACATTGTTGTCTCACTCGGTCTCACACCCTAGTAGCTTGTACTAGCCTAGCTAGCTTCCGTTTCCCCACTCATTTTTAGAATTTTCGCCAGCCCCGGCGCCTTGCATGTCAGTCAGTATTTCATATATATTCACTCGAGATCTTGTGTATATACAGATTTACAAATGATCTACAATGTAGAAGCGATGGTAAAGGAGAACTTCAAGCATGAGATGATGAAAGCTAAATGATAGAATAAAGAAACGAATATCCACCTTCGTCGCAATAAACATTACGATGTAATTATATGCGATGTAAGTGTATAGTTTTCGGCTAATAAATTTTAAGCACGCTTGTGTATGGAAAATTACACGAGTTTTGGATCTAATCATCCCATGACTAATTGACATGGGAAAAAAAAACGGAGAAGCTTGAATGAGACATTATCAGATCCCTAGAAAATTGTCAAACAAGTGGTACAACGTACCCTATATTCTGATTTTTCACAAATATAAATACACCTTGTATCTACAAACAGAGGGAGTACATATCTCTACCAAAATGCATAGACTTCCTAGAAATTTATGCGCCATCAAAATATTTATCTCCGACAACATTTGATGTGTACATGATCGAGTATATTGCTTACGCCGCGGTGAGTCAGTCGGTTTGTACACCAAAAGTATAACAGAGAACAGAAAAAAAAACTTGTAATTCGGGCTAGCTAGACTACATATATTATCATTTTCAAAGGATGGTAGCTTTCTTGCTTTTTTTAATCAACAACGTGATCTCTTTCTTTTAGAGCAACAGCAACGTGACCTCGAATGCACATCAAGGAGAGCAATAAAGCATTGTTACTTACCCCTCCACACGATGCGTGCCAGAGAGAAATCGTAGATTGTGATAGCCTATTAGCATAATAACTAACTACACATATCATATGCATCATGCTTGCATGGATGATGCTTACATGGATGGACCACAAAGCTAGCTAGGCCCTCGGTTATATTTTTTTCGATAAAGGGAATATATTAATATCAAGAAGATACCAATTACACCCAGCCTCTGCAACAACGCACCACCCTAATGGCACTACGGATGCACACAGCCAAAAAAAGGAAAAGAAAACTAAGAAACAAAAGTCCCGCTACAGCATCTCGGGCCTAACAACAGCAATACATCCACCACCATAACAACATCTGAATTACAGACTCTCCAAAAAACGACGCCTTCAAGAAGGGAACAGTGCTCAAACACCGTCGTCGCCCGATCAAAGATCTTAGGTTTTCACCCTGAAGATAGTCCCCGCTCTCAAAACAATGCCTCCACTAAGGTCACTGCCAGGCACAACCAGTTAAGGCCAGACCTTGGGTTTTCACCCTGAAAGGTAGGACTCTGCGCTTCACATGTGTTGCCGCCCCCACTTCCAAACCGCTGCTGCGAAGCCGAGACACCAAGCAAGCCCCTCAACAGCGCGGAGACTTGAACCTCCCTTAGCTAGTTCTCCCCTCCGGCCTTCAAGAAATTCTCTTCTTCCGACTTTCATCATGGATCCATAGTCACTTGATGTCAATACAGAAAAAGAGCTTCGCACCGCTCCCTCCAGAACCAAACGGTCGGAATAAACGCATGGGTGCGCACGACCGAATACCTCCGATCCAGCAAACTCCAGGCAAAGCACTGTTACATTCGCCGGCGGAGCCTTCCGGAACTCAACCCTCCGGCCAGATCACGAGTCCAGGCCTCCGGGAGGTCCTCCTCTTCACGCAAGAGAGGCCCTAGGACCGCCGCCTTTATTCAGGTCGGACCCCCACGTCGGCGACCATCCCGGGCTGGCCAACCCAACCCTCCACCGGCGACACCATCGCCGGCTTCCAAGACCTGACGCCCGCCACCTGCCACCAGGTCGACGCCGTCACCGCCATCTAGGGCCGCCGCCCTTTGTGCCGTGATCCAGACCTTGAGGAGGAGCAGCACGAGATCCGCCCCCATCACCACCCGCCCGGCGATGCCGAGGCCCTCGGTTATATATGCTCTCGATGTATCGATGCCGAAGAACCGAAGTTAGTTTATGGGCTAATGATGCTCTAGCTTACATCTCTCTGCGGTGGGCAGTGTATGCAAGCTTAATTGACCCATTGTTAAATAGTGGTTCGAGGTGACATGTACTCTTCGAGGCGATGTTTCAGCGTGGGATTGGATCCCTCTCTCCTTCCTGCATGCTCACCGGCGTCCTTTGCATGCATGCGCCCACTGGTTCAAAAGTTGAACGATCATCCCTAGGTGCCAAGGAGATGCTAAACACGAAAGAAATTAGTTAACACCGGTGCTAGAAGATGTGAGGAATGAGGATATATGCCAAGAGGGAAAAAGGAAATTAAAGCTACTAATAACTAATTTCTCATCAGTAATAATACATGTTTATATATATCAAAGAATTTCGCAAACAATTTCAACGCATTACTTTCATGCATAGTCAATCACAAGTTGGCATGTGATTAAAACTACTAACTGATGTACTCAAGTATATGTTGATTAGTCCACTCAACAGCAACCGCTAATAATGGTCTCACCGGATAGGCACATCGATCTAGCTTTATGGTCAGGTTTAACTATGTAAAGGCCCAAAGAAAGGTGCTCACCTTTAGTGTACTGCAAAACTAGTAGGTAAATCAAAAGAGCATAATATCAAAAAATGGTACACATATGTGGATCCTGCCTAGCCATGTGTCCATTCATGCCTTGGCTCTCCCCATGCTCGCCCTCTCACGTCTAGAAACGTGTCCCTCCAAAGTTAACTCACCTTTGTAATTTAGTGTTTAATATACACATTAATTGCATAGTTTGTATATATATGTACATGGAGCTCTCATGTCGTGATCGTACGGTTATCTTTCTCAAAAGGGCCAAAACGGAATCACCCACGCCATTGGATGGCAAGGGTATCTTGTGGCCTTGATCAGGGGTTAAAGGCCATGGAAATATGAACATTAGGAGCTAGCTAGACCGATTCGGAGTAACCATCTTATATTAATTAACTAGCTAGGCCTTCTTTTAAGATCGATTCCAACAACAACGACACATCATGACCCATATATATGGATGCACAAAACATGACATCCATTCCGCTGAAAATTCAATTTATATACTCCTTATATTTCAACATGTCGACAATCAAAATTTCTTATCTGCAACAACTAATTAACTAAAGTGACTCGTAGCTTGGAGATGCAAATGTTACCATACATTTGTTTTGAAAACCCAATCGATAGTACAATCTCTCTTTTTACAAAATTGTACCTACATAAATATTCAAAAAACTAATGTCAAGATGCACATTAAAGATCGTGCAAGAAAAAAAAAGCATCCATTTTGAAAAGAATTGGAGTATACGGCTTATCGAGAAATTGCATATAGGTATCGCCAATAGTTGCGTACGTTCCAGGCAAACAAGTGTTGTATATATGGATAAATACTCGAGTCGCTGCTCAACAATTAGTCTAACACTATATATAGCAGGCTAGCTCTCTCTCCTTTGTGGGCATGCACGCTTGCATGTGATTACTGATGCTAGCTCACGGACCGGATAACCTTTTCATAGCATGCTTGAAAGGATAAGGACATGCACGGTACGTGTTACTAGTTAGCTAGCAAAGAACAGTGACTAATCTGCTCAATCATACCAGTTCTTTGCCAGTAGTACTTTCGTAGCATGCTTAATTAGGGCATGATTTGGTGGAATGATGCATGCGAGACCAAGTTGTGTGTAATTAAGAAGGAGAAGCAAATCTAGCTAGTGTGCCAGTCTCTGGAGTCTGGACACATGCATGATGAATCAGAAAGAGACTGTAGCTAGAGGATAAGGCTCAGGCTTTCTCATGCATCCATGTTTCCAGCAGTAGATATATGGGGATCCGTACATGCATAGAAAGGGCATTGCTGGATTTAGACGATAAAACTGGTTAGTATGAACTTCTTGTATTTTTTTAAAATGCATTTAATATACACTAAAGTAGACTAGAATAAGGAAAACCAAAATTATTTCTCCAGCAAATCAATTCCTAGCAAGTAACTCACTCGCAAAAGGATAATATATATTTCTACCATCTTCTGGCAATCTTTGATTCATTATGGGATTTCGCCAGCCTGGTGTAGAAACTGGTTGCCATAATTTGTGACAAGATTTTGCAAGAGTCCGGTCTCTTTTTTAGTGAACAAGTCTTTTATAGATTTTTTTTTAGCATAAGCAATCTTTGATAGATGGAGGAGAGGAGATATTCCGCAACTAGTTACGGGTACATTCCATTTTTTTTGTGACCCTTCGAAGTTTCCAAAAAAATGTAACCTAAATTCTGTTCAGACATTGTGTTGTATCTTGTGCATCTATGAACTTTCGTCTAAAGATATAATAATATGTGACTTGTGTAAAAAAGAGAAGACATACGTGAATAAGCTGCTTCTATCAAAGTTTGGCAAACGGATGGGTGGCCATGACCAAACATGCCCCGTATTGCTAACCGGGAAGGCCGAGCCCATGTTAGCTACGCAATGGCCTTCTTCCCTTTGACCAGAGGCAAATAGCACGGGCCTTACGTGATGGGCTAGTACACAGCCCCGATCTGGTCCAGTAGTACACGCGGAAGACGTAATCGAACGCGTCCTCCCAAGTGCCAAGGTCCAACCAAACCAGCCCACTACTACTAATTAACCTTCTTTTTTGTTTACGCTAACTGATGGTGCCTGAGATGGTCATCATCGAGAGGAGCAGATCTAAGACTGGTGCTACCTGTGCTGTAGCACCGGCCTAGCTGCTGGACTGCACCGCTCCAAAAAAAAGCTGCTCGATTGCAATGTCCAACCATGTGTTGAATTTCAATGTTATACTCATGGAAATTTCATGTAATAAGGACCACCAAGCCAAGATTAGCACCAGCCCTGGGTAGTTTGTGGCTCTGCCCCTCCGACTCATCGTTCACTAGCGACTGATCTCCGCTGAGATGAGATCATTCGACAAGACATTGCATTGTTGTCGCACATATCTCGTAAACTATGGTTTATTTGAATTGGTCAGATGATTAACATGATTTCAAAGCATGAGGGAGATAATACTGATGACCCGATATCATGGATAAATGTAGGCGAGAGAACATATCTAGTGCTACAATAGGCTTGTGTGCTACATGATTCCAGGGCGATCTGGACCGTCGGTTCGGATTGGAGGGACGTGATTTGAACGCATTCAAGACTTGCTCCCACCATGGAGCACATAAGCAGAGGACCCTGACCTTTTTCATATTGTTGGCACGCGATCATTTTTCTGGTATCTGTTGCATTCTGCAGGTTCTTCAGGTTCTGTTCTTTCACAGAAGTATAGATCGAAGATTGTCTAAACCCTAAATTGAGCATTGCTATGAATTTCTAGTTCAACTACAGGCCCTTTCAATTGACTAGGAATAGAACCGCATAGCTCAGGATGAATAGCTTGGAAGGTGATTCGTTTCATAAAATATCGTTGAATTCAAATCCAAATAAATAGCTTCAAAGTCAAATAGCAATCAATCAAGCAAAACAATTTCTGTCGAAACCACACATTCTTGAATAGAAGAAACAACGCAAAATGGAGTGGTGGGAACCGGTCGAGCTCAAAGGTGGGGGATGCCGATCCAAATCGAAACTCAACAACGGCTGATCCAGATCGAACCATAACAATACATCAAGTTGAACGAACTGTCGGGCACAAGTGACATGTCAGGATGATGGCTGCCCTTGACCCACCTCGAACTCATGAACCTAGTTTGGAGAGTTGGAGAAATGAATGATTTGATCCTATGGACAGGTTCACGGGAAGAAGCCGACGACAGATTTTGCAAGGAGGAGTTCTTCTAGTGGTCAAAATGTAAAGATGTCAGGTGGGAGGCAGATCTATAGTTGTACTTTATCATGACCCTTAAATCTGAACCGATGGTCCAGATCGTTCTGGAATCATGTAGCACACAAACCTATTGTAGCACTAGATATGTTCTCATGTAGGCCAGTGTCCCTTGAGCGGCGTGCAATCTGCCACACGCTCGCGTCTCCACACTCACCGAGCGAGAAAACCTACCACTGGGTTGCACAATGCTAATAACCTGAAACACAACACGCACATGATTGTGAAGTAGCTGGGCCAAACTAGAATCATTTGCCCTCGACATTTTATATTTTATTTTTTGCCCCCCGTGACATTAGATAGCTACGCCAGGCCATATAAGTAAGGGATATTTTGAAACATTAACCGATCATGAAACACCTTGGATAAGGAGATCGGTGCATCTATTCGTAAGTTCGCACCATGTAGATTTTCTCATTTTGTCTGTGTGCCGTCGAATGGGGATTCAGGTGGTCTGCTTGTGCTATGGAACAGTAGAATGTTTTCTATAACTATACAATTGGTGATTGATTTTGTTTCCCTAGCAGACTCATTTGCTTGGACGCTGGTGAGTGTATATGGGCCGGGTACTGAACCTCGCAGATTTGACTTTGTTTCCCGGCTCATGAATCCTGATATTCCTTCTCACCGACATAGGTTAATTTTAGGAGATTTTAACTTCTACCGGTCAGTTGAAAATAGAAGTAGAGATGGAGCTAAGTTTTTGATATGTTTAGTCATCTAGGTTTCTTACGCTAGTATAAAACGGGCCTATAGTTCTGGTTGGGAACGAGCTATAGTTTAAAGGCTCCATTTTTTAGTCCCGGTTGGCAACCGGGACTAAAGGCCTCCACATGGAGGCAAGTCGAGGGCTAGGGTGAAAAACCTTTATTCCCGATTCGTAACACCAACCAGGACCAAATGCCTTCACGTGTTCAGTGCGATCGAGCACCGGAGGATCTTTAATTTGTGTTTTCCATTCATTTTTTTTATTTTTTTCCAGAATTTCTAGTATTTGAGTTATTTGACCAATTTAGTGATCTCTAACTACACTTCAAACTACTTATTTACTCATGTTCGCACTTCCTGATGAGTCACTCATCTTTAAACTACTCCAGCCAAAGTATGCTTAATTTTTGAGTTTCTTCCAAAATATGTTTCAAGTACATCAACACACCTTATTGATATTAGTATCATATCAATCATATTAACCTTGAATTGTTTATTGTTTGAACTCCAAATAATTATTTTTATAAAAATGAAGTAATAATAATCTTGAATAAATAAATAACTATAATTTTTCTAATTTTTTATATATTTTTGGCAAAACCTAAAATCTATTTTTTTCATATTTCCATTTGGCAGTTTGGGAATCTAAATATTGCCATTTGAATTTGGATGTAACTTTTCATCGTAGATACATTTTCGTATATTAAACATTTTTTCAAGTTTGTGTGCAAAAGTTATTACATTTATCAAAAATACAAATTTTTTTTGAAAAATAAGTCAAAATTCATGTTTGTTATTTTTCATAATAACTAGATCACCTAACCTACCTACATCTGAAAGGATATTTAATTTTAAACTTTCTATCATTTTCATTTGTATTTTACAATGCTAAAAATGGTGATCCACGAGACTTGGGGGTGTGGAGCGAGAAAAAGGTCGACCTTTCTATCATTTCTACCATCTTCTAGCAGTGTTTGATTCATTGTTAGATTTTGCCAACCTGGCAAAGAAACTAGTCGCCATATTTTGCAACAAGATCTTGCACGAGTCCAGTCTTTGACTTTTTCCTTTCTTTTGAGCCCGTCCTTCTCGATAGTGAAAAACGCTTCGACCCATTCCCATCCCCCGCGGGGGGGGGGGGGGGCGGCGGGCGGCTCCCACATACCGACCACCTCCAGGTCCCCTCCCACCCTCTCCTTCCCCCTCGCCACCGTCGACGCAGGCCTTTGCACGGCGGTTGCCGGTGGCAGCGGACCAGCCTTTACCCGCGCGCGAGGCCGGCGACGCGGGGTCACCCTATGCTGGCAACGGTGCGACTAAGGTGGCGGAGGTTCGGCAGCGGCCGGACGGTGGCGATGCGGCGGTGCGGCTGGGGGCTGCAAGGCGGCGCATGACAGTCAATGATAGGAGGCGTCAGGGCAGTGCCGACCAAGTTTGTTCGGCCCAGATCTGGGCCCCTTTTGGCCTAATCTGGGTCAGGTGCGGCTGGCTCTACCCTTCTCCGTTTGACCTGCAGGTGGAGGTGAAGTGGCCAGGGTTGGGGTTGCGATTCCGGCAGCCAGCTTGTTGCAACGCGGCGGTGGTCTTTGCGGGCCAGATCTGGGCCTGGTCGGACTCTCTTAGGACTAGTTTGCCCCGTGGGGGCTTCACAGGCATGTGGGGCTCGGTCGGACCTAACTGAGACCTGTGTGACGGCGGCGACGTCCGGTCGACTACCGCCTTGGTGGTGGAGGTTGTTCCCTCCCGCTTGGTTGTGGTTCCATTGGCCCCGATTCAAGCCTCTCTTTGCCTCTGCCTTGCTTGCCTCATGTTGCTATCTGTGGTGAGACGATTTTGGTGGTGGCGCGGTCATTTCCTCGTCAGGCTCTGGTGCGACGGATCACTCAGGGGTGGTGGATAGGGTATTTCGGGAGAAATCCTTGTCGGCTCGTCCGGCACCGACGCGGTGCCGCCTGCGGGTGGCGCCATTTCTTCTTGGAGGCCGTCGCGGCTACCTTTCGTCCACTTCCCTCTGTGTGTTGGGGTAAACTCTAGGACCATCTAGTCAGGGAAGCAGCGGTCGCTTTCCTTCTTGAAGGTGTTGATTGGTATGTGGCGAACCGGTGCTTGGAGTGTGGTGGTACTTCTCCGAAGGGCGTAGCGGTTGTGGGTCACCTTCATTTAGTCGATCCACCTTTTTTTTTCCTTTTTGTTTCTTCTTTTATTTGTTTGGGCGTGTGTTTGCTGCTGCCCAACATTGTGTTTTGTTCCGAGACTCATGGTTGTATCTAATGGTTGCTATATTAATATAGCGGGGTGAAAGACTATTTCGAGGAGGAGTCTTCCCGATAGATGTAGTGCTTCTATAGAAGTTTTGCAAACGGTAGGGTGGCTATGACTATGGTTTTTTTTTTTTTTTGAGGGATAGCCGCCCTATACTGATAACCGCTAAAATTAGGTGATAACTCGGGATAGGCCCAGCCCATATCCCCGCTATGACCTGATTGTAAGGGCTCTCGATCAGAACATAATACCACGGGCCTTACGTGCTGGGCTAGTACAGGCCTGGTCCGGCCAAGTATCACACGCGTCACGTTTTTCTACCACGTAGAAGCACAACACAAAGAAGTAATCTAGTGCGTCCGTCCAAGTGTCCAAAGTCCAGCTAAACCAGCCCACTACTGCAAACCTTTTTTTTTCAACTGATGATGTCTCAGGTGGTTATCGTCCACTAGCGAGTGATCTATACTAAGATGAGATCAATGCAACAAGAGATTGCGGTGTTGTCATAAGTTCCCCAGCCAGTTGACTCGGCCATTACACAAAACAAAGAATGGAAGCTAGCTAGTTTCACTAGTTTGGCAACACGAATCAATTGACAGGTTCGCGCTTGTTAGTTGGTAGTTGAATTTGACGGAAGTGGACCAATCACTTATGGTCAGATGATTAACATGATTTCAAAGCACTAAGGAAAAAAAAGATACCCCATAATAATGATGACCCGATATCATGGACAAATGTCGTAGCAGGAAGGCGAACGTCCATGGAGCAGCACGCGACGAGCTGCACACTCACCTAAATTTTTTTTTGAAGAAAAGGCACCAAAATTTACAAAAAGGACCCTAGCAATAAAATGGAAAAGGCAATGAAGTGCTTGGGTGCCATCTCCACCGCTCGCCGGTGACCTCAAGGCGCAAGATGCCGAGATAAGAGAGGAAGTAGCTCGGGGTGCTCTCCATTCCGACGAAGATACAATCGCACCGGCCATCTCTACAACTCCAAGGACGAACCACTTGAGGGGCGAAGCGACGGCGAGCTCCAGCGCAGGGTTGATAAGGGCCTCCAATGGAGGCTCCTGGACCAGTTGGTGAACTCTCCAGAGAGTGCTTTTGATAAAAACTACCATCTTCCAGGACCGCCGCTCCACATGTCTGCAAAGGAGAACAACAGATCGGCGCTCCCCTTCTTGACCACCACCTCGATGGCCAGGCAGAGGAAGCAGAACGATCTATCAGAACGATCTATCTGGAGAGCTCAAATCGATCTCTACTGAAGGTGATCTTGGTGCAGCGCTGCCGCTCACCTCCGTCTCCTTCCGCTAGAGCACCATGAGCAGGCATACCACCACAAAACCCCACCAAGAGGAGCTCGAACACTTTTGCAGCGAGAAACCCCATGGCATCAGGCAGTCTCCACATGGGTAATATCTAGAACCTTCAAGCAATTGAAGACTTCATGCATATTTTCAACTTGATTAAGCAAAAGCGGTAACAACGGTGACCTGATATCCATGTATGCAGAAGTGGGACAAATGAGATAAGTGAGATTTTTCGACAAAGAAAATATATTAATATCGCGAAGATATCAATTACATCAAGCATGTGCAACAAGACAGTGTTCTAATGAGATAAGTAGGATAACTGAAACTAGATGTTTCAAGAAGAAAAATGAGTCAAAAGTAATAATTTTTTATTGTTCCATTTATCCACTTGTCCCGTTTCTGCATCCTTTGGACAAACCACAGATGGCATAGCACCAAGGCGAGTGTCCGTCGAGCGGCACGCAGCCAGCGACACGCTCGTGCCTCCACTCACCGGCCGCACACAACTCACGACTTGCACTAGCAAGTTCGTTGCCAGTCGCTACCCCCTTAATTTTCTGCCAGACGTGAACAAAGCAAGTACTACCTAAAGTCCAGATCGATGTGAATGAAGCTCGTACCTCAAATTGAAGGATACCAGAAATGAGTACGGAGTACACAAAATCTCACCAAAAATCTGCCGAATTTGACCGACCATTTGAACACCACACCATGTTTTGACAATGCTCGTGACCTGAAAACCTGGAGCGGTTCACCTGGAATTCTGGGGACTGGATACATTTTCCGTCGACGCTACTCATCGTTTTGCGATACATCAAGACACGTTGACCCTAGTCCAGAACTCGCGATTCCGTGGGGCCGCGGTCCACGGCGCCAGGTATGCGAGGCAAAACCCGCACCCCCAAACTATCGATGGGACTTGGTTCCCATTTAACCAATGGTTAGGTTAACCTAACCTAAAATAGAACCCAGTGGGCCGAACGGTTAACCTCCAAGCCCAAATGGTCTTTTAGGTTCGGTCCAAATAGCCCAAAGGTTAACCCTCACCTTAGCACAACTCCTCACGAGTCACGGCCTCACGCCCAGCGCCGCCTGCCCTCCGCCTCACGAGCGCCGCCTGCCCTCCGCCTTCGCTACCGGCGACCTGACCGACTGCCCGCCGTCGTCCGTCGTGTCTCCAGCTCTCCGCCTTCGCCTACCCTCCGCCTTCGCGCCGCGCGTTCTTGCCTCTCTCAATCTTGCTGATGTACCAACCCTATCTCCTCCCCTTGGGATGACTCGCCGGCGGCATCCCCAACAGCGACGGTGACGTTGTCCCTCATCCCGGCGGTCCGGTGATCCTCCACCCCTTCCCCGACCTTAACCAACACCTACCTCATTTTGGAGAAGTGGAGCGCGTCGGTGGCTGCAGACTTCTCCCGTGAAGGTACAGCCGCTTCTCCGGCGGTCCTTCCTGGCTCCGGCAACCACCTCAGGTAAAGGACATCCTTTTCTTCTACTCAATCCATGCCGTATTACTGTCCTGCTAGAAATTTTATTGTTTGCACCTCACTAATCTTGTAGATAAGTGGTTTGTTTAAGTTGACATTTTGAAAGTGAGTGCTATTGAACATCAGTATAGTTTGTTTTTGCAATTAGATGCGCAAGGATTTGGTACAAATTAACCTAAGGCTGATCAAGTAATTTCTTTAGAGACAACTAGCTATGCCTGACATATTGACATTTTATAGTACTGATCCAAAACGTACACATGATTGTTTTTGAACATGAAGAGATATGGATTCTGCTTGTTACTCATGCGTTTTGCTTATATTAGTAATCACCTAGAACTTCTAGTAATAAAATATCTAGCTCATTACTCTTCCGTTCTGCAAATGTAGGTTTTTCCTGCTTTTGGTCTGCAAGTCAGTGTGCAAATTATAGAGCTTTGCATGACTGTAAAACTACAAGGTTGAGATTTATTGTGGGTCATTGTTCTAGATGAATATGGTTCTTTGCTGGATACACGTACCTGAAATTATGCATAGTCTTTACTGGAAGTCTTTTGAGTCCTAGTCAATTTAACACATTAACACGATGTATATGGATCAGCCGCGTTGGCCTGTAATACATGTTCATTTCATAATCACTTCTCTCTGTTTCCTTGCTGCCAGAATATTTTATATGCATGAGTGTTCATATCATCACTTCTCTGTGTTTCCTTACTCCATCTTGCTTTAATCACTAGTAAATTTTATTCTGTAACTTTTAGTTATAAGTTAGTATGAAAGCAGAGAATCAGTGTATATTCTGACATTGCTTAATATTTCAGTTCGTGCGATACACTTGTATGGATGAAGGTGCAGCAATAGTGTCAAGATACTTGGAGAAATTAAAATCTAAAGACTTTGGCAGTTCACGGATGAGAACAGAAGAGGATGATGAGGTTCGTGATGAAGAGATTCCATTCGAGGGAGATGAGGATGATGAAGATGAGGACTATGAACTAGAAGAAGATTTTGATGAGGAGGACATCGTTGAAGGGTCAAATGTAGTTGCTCCAGGAAGGAAATTCAGATCTAAGTCTTGGCGAGAATTTGCGCCAATACATGTTGATGGCGAAGTAACCCAAGGAGAGTGCAAGCATTGCGGCGCTCTAATTAGTGCAAAGCGGGGGCATGGAACAAGTGGGTTGCGAAATCACTTAAACAGATGCAAAGCTAGGGAAACAGTGGTTGCAGCTTTGAGTCAAATGAATGCAACCCTCATGACACCGGATGGAGTAAGCCGCTTGTGGAAATGGGATCCAGACAATGCAAGAAAAATGTTGGTGAGAATGGTTGTGCTCCATGAGTTTCCTCTCGTCCATTGTTGAGTATGACGGCTTTCGGAAGTTTGTTGCTAGTTTGAATCCATCCTTTCACATGATAACCAGAAAGACTTTGAAGAATGATATCACCAAAGCATTCGATGAGCACAAAAAATCTTTGAAGGAGCTATTCGGTGCTTCCAAGTCAAGGATATCATTGACCATGGACTTATGGACTTCCAATCAAACTATTGGGTACATGGTAATTACCTCACACTTCATTAATGACTCGCTGGAAGTTGGAAAAGAGAATAATCAGATTCAATGCACTAGAAACACCACATACTGGATTATCCATGTTCACTATGGTTCTAAAATGCATCCGCGAATTGAACTTTGAGGACAAGTTGTTTGCCGTAACATTGGATAATGCCTCTAACAATGGCAGAATGGTCCAAATGTTGAGGGAAAATCTGGTTGCTAAGAATATGTTGCTTGGGGAGGGAAAATTCTTGCATCAACGGTGCGCTGCCCATATCCTTAATTTGGTATGCCAAGCAGGGATTGACTATTTGGATCCAATCTTGACAAACATCCGTGAGACCGTGAAGTTCATTAAAGTTACCCCGAATCGGAAAGAAATATTTGAGGATATTGTTACACAAAATGGCATTTCTTGTGAAAAGAGTCTTTGCCTTGATGTTCCCACGAGGTGGAACTCAACCTTCACGATGATAAAGATAGCATTGAGGTACAGAAGAGCATTTGATGCCTTAGAAAGGCAAGATCCACAGTATATATATGCACCTTCTGCCGAGGAATGGGAAGAGGCAAAAGCGGTCTGCAAGTTGCTTGTAGTGTTCTATGAGGCAACTAAGGTGATATCTGGCTCAAAGTATCCAACTGCAAATCTCTATTTTCAACAAATGTGGCAAGCTAAGGAAGCTTTGGACAAGGAGGCAGCTCGGGAGAACTCTCCATTTCCTACTATGATCTTGCCAATGCAAAAAAAACTTAACAAGTATTGGAAGATGTCTTGGCTTGCACTCTCAATACCTGTCATCCTTGATCCGAGGTTCAAGTTCACTTATCTTAAGTTCCGTTACCCTCGGGTGTTTGAGAATAGTGCACAAACTAAGCTTGCTAAAGTGGAGAAGACATTTAGAGAGCTATTTGAGGAGTATGCTAAATTGAACCTCTCAGAAGCTACACAAACACACCCAGGAGGTGATGATATGGACATGGAGATGGAGAATAATGATCCATTGTCGGACTGGGACCGCCATCTTAGCCAAAGGATCAACTCAACAAGTGCAGGGTCCTCTGAGCTTGATGATTACTGGTTAAAGCCTCCAATAGCTAGAAAAGATAACTTTGATATCCTTGATTGGTGGAAAACAAACTCAGTTGAGTATCCCATACTTGCTAGCATGGCTAGAGATGCCTTGGCTGTTCCTGCTTCTACAGTTGCATCGGAGTCGGCATTTAGCACTGGGCGTAGAGTTATATCTGATTTCAGAAGTAGATTGAGCCCCGACACAGCGGAAGCTCTAATTTGTTTACAAGACTGGTTTCGTACATCAAGTGAGAAATCTCCCAGTCTAGTTATATTTTATTGAATCTAGCACTTCTCTTATACATGCTATGTTGTTCTATTTAACTACTGGAACGACTAAAGTTTACAAGTGTAACAGTTGTCCTACCATTCTATTTCTGTGTAGGTGCAAATGGTGTTAGCATAGCATCAGTGTATGACATACTTGGTGAGGAAGGCCTCTCAATTTCATCAGGTAATTAACTTGGTGAGGAACTCGTGGGTAACTTGTAGCTAGTTTGGTTTCTTATTTTCATTGCCCTTTTATGATGCAGAGAATAGTTGATAAGGTGCACGCAAAAGGTGCGGAACTGATGTCATGAGCATTCCCAGTAATGGAGCTACAGAGTTCTAGTTCATTTTTATTGAATTGTCTTCAAGCACCGAGTTGTGCATGGAAAAGTTGACCTGCCATTTTGATACTTGTTTGTCATGTGTATGGGCTATTGTTGATGTGTAATCTCTCATTTTAAAACTAGTCTGTCATGAGTATGTTGGATTGTTGATGTCAAGTCTGTCACTTTGAAAGTTGACTTGAAACTTGTCCTTCATTTTGAATATTCTTGTGAATTCTTAACTTTTTTAGCAAAGGTCATGGTGGATTTTCTTTTGCAATCAGCGTTCTAGTTTCAAATCAAGCATTCCAAATATTTGCCAGCGTTACATACTGTTAAAAATGGTTCGACCCTAAATAACCAACGGTTAACCATTTAAACCTTTTTTTACAAAATGGTTAACCATTTAAACCTTTTTTACAAAATGGTTAAATAGGTTTGTACCCAAAACATGAATGGTTAACCAAATCCCATCTATACCCCAAACTGCTCCGCGGCGCGAGCCCACCTGCCGGCATCACGCCAGACAAGCGAACTCCCCGAGAACACCCGTCAAATCCAAGCAAACGCCAGCCGCGTCCGCTGCCGGCGACGTCTTCGCTCGCTGACGCTGCCCTTCTTGTTCTTGGGCCTCCTCTCTTCTCCCTCGCTTCGTACGCAGGCTCAGAGTCGGATGCAAGCTACCATGGCGACACAGCCGGCAGGCCTTCTCCTCTTCGTCGCTGTCCTCCTCGCCGGCGCCGCCACGTCCGCCCGTGGGTTCTACCTCCCTGGCGTCGCCCCGGCCGACTTCCGCAGGGTACGTCTCCGTCAGTATTAGCAGCAGTACACAACATCCCGTCCTGTGTGATTCTTGATCCGGCGGACGTACGTGTAGTTTAACGGCGGCGAGTTTTAACTGATTGCAGAAGGACCCGCTGGCCGTGAAGGTGAGCCAGCTGAGCTCCACCAAGACGCAGCTGCCCTACTCCTACTACTCGCTCCCCTTCTGCCGGCCCCACGCCATCGTCGACAGCGCCGAGAACCTCGGCGAGCTCCTCCGTGGCGACCGTATCGAGAATACCCCTTACGTCGTCAGTATCCCATCACGCTTTAATTTGCTCTGGTTCTGTGATTCTCTGAACATTTACGATATTCTGAATATCCATCACGCTTTGCTCTGGTTCTGTGATGCTATGAACATTTAAGAAAATTCTGCATTTGATTGGGTTGCACGGTGTACCGTTTGTAGTTCGAGATGAGGGAGCCAAGGATGTGCCAGATCGTCTGCAAGACCTCCTTCACCCAGGAAGGGGCCAACGATGTCAAGGAGAAGATCGACGACGACTACCGCATCAACATGTGAGATACTGAAACTACATGCTTATATATAATATGGATGAATCAGAATCGACAGAATGTTCAGAACTTAATCACAGGTTCGCTGATTGCAATGTGAACTGCTTGCAGGATCCTCGACAACCTCCCGCTGGTCGTGCCGATCAACAGGATGGACAAGGATGCGCCCACCGTCTACCAGTACGGCGTGCACGTCGGCATCAAGGGCCAGTACTCCGGGGTCAGTTTACCTTGATGTGTATATTATTGTTTGTGTCAGCCTCAGGTGCATCTATGAATTCTCATTTGTATCCATGGCCTTGATGCAGAGCAAGGAGGAGAAGCATTTCATCCACAACCACTTGACGTTCCTGGTGAAGTACCACAGGGATGCCGAGACGGATTTTGCTAGGATCGTCGCCTTTGAGGTCAAGCCGTTCAGGTTAACTTGATGTCCAAAAAGTTAATGTTGGACAGCAACTTCTATGTGCTTGAGGTTCTTGCGATTTCTGATCAGCTTACTGTCGTCTCTGCATCTTGATGCAGTGTCAAGCACGAATATGATGGTGACTGGAAGGGGAACGCGACGCGCCTCAAGACCTGCGATCCGCATTCTCGGAAGCTCGTTTTGGACTCGGATTCTCCTCAGGAAGTAGAGGCCAACAATGACATCATCTTCTCCTACGATGTGAATTTTGAGGTACCTGTTCTGCACCTCACATGTTGTTCAGTTTCTGCTCTGCGAGGCTAGCACAAGCTTATCTTCGGATGGTGTCCATGGTGAATCCTCCAGGAAAGCGATATCAAGTGGTCGTCGCGCTGGGACAGCTACCTCCTGATGACAGACGACCGGATCCACCGGTTCTCCATCGTCAACTCGCTGATGATCGTGCTCTTCCTGTCCGGGATGGTGGCCATGATCATGCTGCGGACGCTGTACCGGGACATCACCAAGTACAACCAGCTGGACGTGGAGGAGGATGCGCAGGAGGAGACCGGGTGGAAGCTCGTCCACGGCGACGTCTTCAGGCCCCCTGCAAACGCTGAGCTTCTATGCGTGTACGTCGGCACGGGCGTCCAGTTCTTCGGGATGCTGCTTGTGACCCTGCTCTTCGCCATCCTCGGGCTCCTCTCGCCGTCGAACCGGGGCGGGCTCATGACGGCCATGCTCCTGTCGTGGGTCTTCATGGGGTTGCTCGCGGGGTACTCCTCGGCGCGCCTCTACAAGGTGTTCAAGGGGTCAGAGTGGAAGAAGGTCACCATCAAGACGGCCACGATGTTCCCTGGGATCGTGTTCGCCATCTTCTTCGTCCTGAACGCGCTCATATGGGGCGAGAGGTCCTCTGGAGCCGTGCCGTTCACCACCATGACTGCGCTGGTGCTCCTCTGGTTCGGCATCTCCGTGCCGCTGGTCTTCGTCGGGAGCTACCACGGGTCCAAGAAGCACCCGGCCATGGAGGATCCGGTGCGGACGAACAAGATCCCGCGGCCGATCCCAACGCAGCCGTGGTACATGCACCCAGCCGTGACGGTGCTGCTCGGCGGCGTGCTGCCCTTCGGGGCGGTCTTCATCGAGCTCTTCTTCATCCTCACCTCCATCTGGCTGCACCAGTTCTACTACATCTTCGGCTTCTTGTTCCTGGTCTTCGTGATCCTGGTGGTCACCTGCGCCGAGATCGCCGTCGTGCTCTGCTACTTCCAGCTCTGCGGCGAGGACTACCGGTGGTGGTGGAGGTCCTACCTGACGGCGGGGTCCTCGGCGGTGTACCTCTTCCTGTACGCCGGCTTCTACTTCTTCACCAAGCTGGACATCACCAGGGCCGTCTCCGGGGCGCTCTACTTCGGGTACATGCTCATCGCCTCCTACGTCTTCTTCGTGCTCACCGGCACCGTCGGCTTCTGCGCCTGCTTCTGGTTCACCAGGCTCATCTACTCCTCCGTCAAGATCGAGTAGAAGAAGTTGAATAGCTAGCATGGCATGGATATGGTTTTGTGTTTTGAGTGGCACCCGAGACGTGAAGAGAGTAGCAGGCAAGTAGGCTGCGACGATGAGCCACGATTGAGCGGGTCGTTGTCGGCCATGGAGGCCCACGCCTTCATCTCCGGCCACATGACTGACGGTGCCTTCATCTCCGGCCACATGACCGACCGGCCCGCCAAACCAAACCAAACCAAACCAAACCAAACCAAGCCCACTCCCTCAGAAGCCGGACCGAACCCACTCCTCCAACCCGTACACAACCAACGAAACGCAACCCTAGCCCCTCTCTGTCCCGCTCCTCTCCTCTCCTCCCCACTCCACTACACACGCGGCGGCGGCGCCCAAAGCAACCAAACCACGGCGAGATCCGGCGGCCTGGCCATCCCGGAGCACGACGACCTCGAGCACGCCCTCCATCCACGCCAAAGGTGCTGCTTTTCTTCGCCCCCTACACCCTAGCTACCCTTGATCTCACCCGTACGTGCGTACTAGCTAGTCGCAATTCTGCTTTGCTCCACGCTTCAATTTCTTTTCGAGGCGCACCCATGTCTTGTTCGATTTGGGACTCTCGATGAGTGTTCCAACTAGGCTCGATCCTTCCTTGGTGGGATACAATTTCCTTTTACTTAACTATACTACTACTACTTGTTACCTGCCCCCACAAAATACCTATAATTTCTCTACTGCACATCAAATTGAATGCTCGCATCGTGGCAACTCTTACATTGGCAACCATCACAGGAATCTTATATATGTATACACAAGCCACGCTGAGGGAAGCACAAGCACACCATACTCTTGTTTCTCTGTCCACCACTTGAGATCCAACCCTGTTTTGTTTTCTAATCTGGCTCTACTTTTTTTCTTCTTCTCATCAGGTTCATAATAACTGGAACAAATCCAGCTGAATCCAAGATTTTATAAATAATGTACACTTCTGACATGATAGGCAAACATACAGAGCCCATGTTCTTTTGCTGCTGCTGCTGCTAATACTACAAAGAAAAACGTTCCTTGTGTTACTGCATCTGCTCCCTTTGTGCCTAAAAGCACCAACTCAGTGGTTCAAATCCTTGTGTATTTATGCAGCATCCGAGTCCCGGCCGCCTACAGCTGCTCCCACCTGTCGGTCATTCGCTCTGGTGTGACCAGGTCATTCTTGCCCTGCAAATGCACAGAGACCGAAGCAACATTGGTGGCGTGACGCACAAACACCCTACCCTCTCCGGCCGGTGAGCTCCTCCTTCGTGCAGTGCTGTAGCTCCTATCTAGCTTGATTCAAGTTCAGATTTTGTTTTAGTTTATATTTCCATTATATCGTCTGTCTAGTTCATCCTTGGGCAATTTAGAATCTGGTATAGCTGCTACTGCCGTTTCTAGTTTGCCCAGATGATGGTTTAGATTTGAGTGGTTGCTTATTTCGTCAGATTTCCTTACTTTGTGATTACCGTGCTGACATTTCTCTTTTGCCTGTAGATATCTGACACCAAGACTGTGACTAGTCTTGTGAGTGACAGCCAGATGTAGTTGCATCCATGCGCGCCGCCCCGTCGAGCTTGCCCGCCCGCGTCGCATCAAGCAAGCGCGTCGATGCCACCGCAAGGAGAAGATGCCTCCGGTCCGCGTCCTTGTCCGCGTGCTGCGAGGCGAGGTGGACCTTGGCGCGCTTGATGCGCCAGATGGACTGGAGGACGTCCTTGTCCGCGTGCTGCGAGGCGAGGTGGTCGCGGAGCGTCGGCAGCGAGCCGCTGAAGATGCAGCCGGGCTCCGGGCAGCACCAGGGCTTGTACGCGCACACCAGCTGGTGGTCGTCGGGCATGCAGTAGGGGACCCAGCTCAGGCAGCCGTACGCCTCGTTGGGGCACCGCACCTTGGCGGCCAGGTGGTAGGAGTCCAGCCAGTGGATGTGCTCGTACACGCCGCCGCAGGACGCGCACTTGTTCGAGCGGCTCGCAGCGCAGCCGCTGCACGCCGCGTGCGCATTCCGGCACTGCAACACGGGGGGCTTCAAGGCAAGCAGCAGAGCGGGCAGTCAAAAAAACAAGGTCTTGGCACTTGGCTCATAAAAAACCCAGGGGGCGGCGGCGGCCATGATGGAGTTTCAGGTCAGAGATCCAAGAGTTGAGAGAAAGCTCGAGGCAAGGCGAGAGGAGGCGGGAGGTGTTGGAGAAGTACTACTTAACGGGTTCATATACTGTAGAAGCACGAGGCAAGGCGAGAGGAGGCGGGAGGTGGTGGAGGCCAGGCGGAGGGATATATTCTTCTACAGGATTGGGCAGTACTACTTAACGGGTTCATATACTGTAGAAGAAGATATCCCTCCGCCTGGCCTCCACCTCCAACACCTCCAACCTCCTCTCGCCTTGCCTCGTGATTTCTCTCAACTCTTGGATCTCTGACCTGAAACTCCATCATGGCCGCCGCCGCCCCCTGGGTTTTTTATGAGCCAAGTGCCAAGACCTTGTTTCTTTGACTGCCCGCTCTGCTGCTTGCCCTTGAAGCCCCCCGTGTTGCAGTGCCGGAATGCGCACGCGGCGTGCAGCGGCTGCGCTGCGAGCCGCTCGAACAAGTGCGCGTCCTGCGGCGGCGTGTACGAGCACATCCACTGGCTGGACTCCTACCACCTGGCCGCCAAGGTGCGGTGCCCCAACGAGGCGTACGGCTGCCGGAGCTGGGTCCCCTACTGCATGCCCGACGACCACCAACTGGTGTGCGCGTACAAGCCCTGCTGCTGCCCGGAGCCCGGCTGCATCTTCAGCGGCTCGCTGCCGACGCTCCGCGACCACCTCGCCTCGCAGCACGCGGACAAGGACGTCCTCCAGTCCATCTGGCGCATCAAGCCCAAGGTCCACCGCATCAAGCGCGCCAAGGTCCACGCCATCGAGTCCATCTGCTGGACCTGCCACTGGACGCAAGAGGAGGACGGGAACAAGTGCGGCAATCCCACGACGGACATCCTTCGCGATGCCTCCCAGTAATCTTCCTTCCTTTGTGTTACTGCATCATCTGCTCCCTTGTGCATATATATATAGCAGCACCAACTCACAAGATGAAATCCTTGTGTTTTTATTTATGCTGCATTCGTTGACCTGGCCTGGCCGCCTACGGCTGCTCTGCTCCCACCCGTCGCCGATTTGGTCTGTTGTGACCTGCCCGTCCTGGCTCCGCCAATTTTACTCCGCTGTCCAGCACCACCTCGCAGGCGATTCTAGGCTAGGTTCGCACCTCACATCAACTACCTCGCCGCTCACTGGAACAAGCCGAGATACAACCCTGTTTTGCTTTCTAATCCGGGTCTACTTTTCTCTTCAGGTTAGCTCACTGGAACAAGCCAAGCTGAATCCCAACTCCGCAACAAACCATGTAAGTGACATACGTTGGACAAGCACACATCCATTGCTGCTGCTGCTATACACAGAAAATGTTCCTTGTCTCACTGCATCATCTGCTTCCTTGTGCCTGGCAGCACCATCCCTATGGCTCAAATCCTTGTGTACGTATTTATGCAGCATCCGAGTCCTGGCCGCTTACAGCACCTGTCGGCGATTTGGTCCGGTGTGACCTGGCCATTCTGGCCATGCAACTTCTGTTGGACTAAAACTACCTCGTTGGTAGAGAGACTGCCACAACATTGGTGGTGCGGTGGTGATGTACAAACACCCCCACTCTCCGGTGAGCATCCTCAGTTTCCCTCCTACATTCTCCGTGGTGCCACAGCTGTGGCCATTCTGCGCTCCTCGTTCGTGTAGTGTAGCTCCTACCTAGCTTGATTCAGGTTCACCTTTTGTTCTAGTTTATATTTCCATTATATGGACTGTCTAGTTGATTCTGGGGCAATTTAGAATATGGTATATATAGCTGCTATTAGCGTTTCTAGTTTGCCCTGATGATGGTTTAAATTTTGAGTGGTTGCTTATTTGGTCAGATGTCCTTACTTTGTGATTACTGTACTGACATTTCTATTTTGCCTGTAGATATCTGACACCAAGATGGCGACTAGTCTTGTGAGTGACAGCCAGATGTAGGCGCATATATTGTCATAAACTTTGACATGCCTGATTCTGCTGACCGGGTAATTATAACTTTCCCCTACGAGTTGTGCTTAATGTTATTATTAGATCTGGCTAACATATTAACCTACACAGGTTGGAAGCGCTGGCTGTTTTGGTACCAAGAGGCTTTCAATAACATTTGATTCTTCTTCCTCTAGTTCTGATGTTCGAAATCAGGTGTGTATAAGTACTGGTATACTTTTTTTGTTTTTACTTCTCTCGTGTGATCAGCACATTGTAGCCTAACTCGGATTTCACATATGAAATATTTGAAGGTACAATAAAGCTTCGAGGTTGACATAAAAGGAGCTCATCGCCACCGCCACTCCCTGGTTGGCCAGCCGACCTTAGCCTCAACACGGACTATTATGCTCCCGGCCCATGGCTTCCTCACGCGGCCTCATACTCTTCTTCCTGTTGATCCTCGCCACTGCCAGCAGGTGAGACCAATTTGTCGATCTGCTGGTGGGGTATGTAGCTGTACACCCACATTTTCCATGAAATCTTTTGAGCACCTAATTCTCATGAGGATTCTTCTGCATTTCGAAAATAATGAGTATGTACATTCCGAGAATTAGCAAAATCCTTACTATTCCTCTCATGGTCATTCTCTGCAGCCTAAAACTGTGGTTGGATTCCATTGGGTGTAGCCGGATGCTGTTAGATTTGCTGATGAAAGACTGCTGGATAATTCATACTGTACCAAGGGAATTGCTGTTAGTAGCTATCTGTTTGATGTTTATTAATGATCATATGCTGGGGTAGTTTGAACATTTCTCAATGATGTTAAACTTGCTTGTTCGACTTATACTCCTCACAGGATGATGCGGACTCTGGGTACGGTGCGAAGGCACATGAGAAAATTGGCCAAGTTAGAGGAAGGTTGGATACTTGATCTCTTTCCTTACTTTGCTGAATGCGAGACCACCAAACATGTTCTCATGGTTGTTGCCAAATTCTCTTTGCAGGGGCTTTAGACACGAGAATACCAAGATGAAGTGTGTTGGTGGCTGTCCACTGGAGCTGCTGCCGGCGTCCACTAAGGCCTGCTGCCCTTTCCTTCTTCGACTGTGACCTCTCCTGCCGTGATGGTCTTCTTCTTCGACTCCATGTGTTTCGGCGGTAAGTTTCTGGTTCCAATTGAGCCAATGACGTCACTGTTTAGGTCCAGCTGTGTTTGATGTTTAACTTGTACTTGGTCATGGCACTAATAGGTACTGTCTTAAGTTAATTCTGTGGTTGATGTCCTGGATTAAGGAGTGCATCAAATAACAGCATGTTTTCCTTTCAATGTACATGTCCATCTGTTTATATTAGTTACTTTGATGCAATTGTGACATCTTTGGTTATCTTTGTTGTTGCAAGCATTGGATTCACATGTCCATGTCCATGTCCATGTTCATTTCTAGCAAATGTATATGTGAAGTGCATTTTATGTATGAGATAAATTCTACTCCTTCCGTCCATAAACTTGCTTGTTTGACTTTTACTTCTCCACACAGGGTGATGCGGACTCTGGATACAGCGCGAAGGCACATGAGATAAGTGGCCATGTTAGAGGAAGGTTGGATACTTGATCTCTTTTCTTCCGTACTTTGCTGAATGCGAGACCGCCAAACATGTTCTCATGGTTGTTGCCCAATTCTCTTTGCAGGGTCTTTAGACAC
This sequence comes from Lolium rigidum, assembly GCF_022539505.1. NCBI lineage: Eukaryota > Viridiplantae > Streptophyta > Magnoliopsida > Poales > Poaceae > Lolium > Lolium rigidum. The sequence continues at coordinate 347,914,000 of NC_061508.1, forward strand.
GAGAAGACCAAGATGAAGTGTGTTGGTGGTGCTGTCCACTGGAGCTGCTACTGGCGTCCACTAAGGCCTGCGGCCCTTGCCTTCTTTGATGGTGACCTCTCCACCGTGATGTCCTTCTTCTTCTTTGACTCCATGTGTTTAGGTGAGTTACTGGTTCCAATGTAGCCAATGACGTCAGTGTTTAGGTCCACCTGTGTTGGCTATTTGATCAGTAACTTGGTCATGGCATTATTAAGTGCTGTTGTAAGTTAATTCTTTGGTTGATGTTTTGGATTGAGTAAATCAAATCACAGCCTGTTCCTTTGCACTGTACATGTACATCCGCATGTTTATATTAGTTGCTTTGATGCAATTGTGACATCTTGGTTATCTTTATGGTTGCAAGGATCAGATTTACATGTCCATTTTCATTTCTAGCAAATGTCTATGCGTAAGTGCATTGTATGTATGAGATAAATTCTACTCCTTCCGTCCATAAAAGGATGTCGGAGATTTATCTAAATTCGGATGTATCTACACACTGAAAGTGTCTATGCATCCAAATTTAGATAAACTTGCGACATCCTTTTATGGACAGAGGTAGTATCAAAGATTGGTTAGACCTATCATTTATCTTGATTGCTTTTAAATTCACTTGCACTTGTGATAAAATTCCTTTCCTGTAGTACTGATTTTATTGATGTTTCTCAGATGCAAGTTTTACAAGGCTGGTAGCATCATATATGGAGGCCTGGAGTGGGAAAGAACAGGAAGGGAAAGCTGAACTCCTCTTGCTTGCCAAACCAATTGAATACCTGGGTTGTATTGGTTGTGGACTGTTATTTGTGACTCCACATCTGGAATGTTGGGTGGTAGTCGACAAAGTAATATCGTGCTTGTGATGCTCGAGATTCGTGATGCACGGTGATGCTTGAGATTCGTGATGCTCGATGATGCTTGAGATTCGTGATGGAGTTGGGCTGTGCTGTTGAACTTTTATTAATTACTGTTTGTATTGTGATCTGATCATCCCCAAAATAGGTGAAATTATGCCAAAATTTCCTGAGAATCGGACTAATTAACTGCCACTTTTCCCTCCAAATGGGCCAGAATCGATCAGGGTAGTGTGCTGAGCATGAAGTGGCTGTCAGATCGACCTGCACATGCGCGGACGTGGGCTAGCTAGCTTGTGACAGCCGGTGGCTCTGGGTGGTGCAGCAGAAAATTCTCGTGGATTAATATTCAGCTTGAGATTTGTGTGATTTGGACCAAAACACTCTCCTTGCATATCTAAAAGTATACCTGAATATTGTCTGTATCTCTCGTGCTCTCTCTTTTGCATTGCTTTGTCGATTGTGATAACCCACTCGTTGCATGGCGCATGCACTGGCATCCATTAGGCATTGGCCTTGAGCTTTCCAAAGTCGCTATTAGACAAGGATTTGGGAGCCAGAAACAAAAGGTTTTGAAACTTTGGCGCTGGATTCAAACTGTCCGAAGGTGCCGCTCAAATCACTCGGCTAGTACTCGCATTCTCTTCTTCCTCTCTCTGACGGAGAACTTCTATTTGAATCATCCACACCAGCAACACCAATCGACTGGGACGGGATAGATCGAGGAGTACTGCGGTCCTGTGGAAGACCTAAATTTGTGGGTGAACGCCATTGGAGGTTGTAACATGATAGAGTTTCAACCAATTTCTTGCAACCTAGCGATGATTTTTATTTGTCCCTGGTTTCATTCCTTGCAAACGTTATGGTGGATAGCAGTTTCGACGAGGAAGACGAGATGATTCCGATACGGACAAAGATGCTGGAGGTGCGGGAGACGGGCATGCAGACGTTGGCGACACCCTCGTTGGAGCTAGCCGCGGTGTATCTCCAGGCGCGGCAAGGGAGGTGCGACGTGGCAGCGGCTCCGGCCAACGTGGTCGAGGTGGACGTGCGCGCGGTGCCGACAGCCACGGTCGGGTTCGACATATGAGCGGACTGGGAATGGTCGGCCGAGGCTTCGCCGGCCTTGGTCTCGCCGGCCACGGTCAAGTCATAGACTGTTTCGGCCATCGTGGGCATGCTAGAGCAGGACGCAGCTCTGGCCAGGAGCACGACGAAGCCAGAGAAAACAGGCACCACAACGTGGGACATGGGAACACCGGCCATACAGTAAGGCGACCACTAATTTTCTGCTTTCCGTTTGCTATTTGCCATAATTTTTGGAGGGATTTAGTCTTGCCACTCTGTAGGTAGTTGTTTCATATATTTGTACGAGTAGATTTTGACGTTTCCTTGATTGTAGGAGTAGGAGCGGTAGTTGTTGATTAGTTTCCATTGATTTTTTGGTCTTTAGTACTGTAACATGTTTTTTTTTGCAGGTTGTAACATGTTGTGTTGTCGGACGAGTAATTGCAGATCAATCAGTCGGCCCCTCCAAACCCACTGGACCAGAGCGTAGCAAAGGACTGTATTCGCGATTATTTTGGAGAGGACAACTTTGGGCAGGTTGAGCTATATATGGAGTGACAAAGGCGTTATGGGTGCGACGAGTGTTCCTCTTCGAACTCTGCAACTCATATGAGAAAGTGCGGGAAAGTTCTGTCGACACATAAATGACATCAATCCGGCATTGACCAAAGCTTACATGAGGCCCGTGTTCTCTGTTGTCTCTCCATGCTTGCCAATTGTAGCTTGTCTCATGAGCGTGCACAACATTGTCCATATAGATGAAAACTGGTTCTATCAGCCTAGGATATGACAAAAATATTACATCGATCTTGACGAGGATCGAGGACGTGCAAAAGCAAGCACTATATTGAAAAAGTAATGTTCCTCGCTGCAATTGCAAGGCCACGCCATGATGAGTACTTTGTTCTACTTTCAGTGATCTTCACTAATTGTTGTACCTTCAATTGGCCACAGAAATTGTCTTACTTACGCGGAGGACTTGGTCGCGAGAGCGCCGTCGATGGCGCCGCCTCCCACACCGTCATCGGCAGCTTCGAGCATGCCATCATTTGCGTACGTGTCTTCCACGTACAGATGGGCGCTGCTGAAGGGCACTGGGTCCGAGACATCTTCAGAGCCGACGACGTACGTATCCGACATGTAATACTCGACAGCAAGATCAGTCAGGTTCGTGTCAAAAAGGCCGCCATCGGTCTGTCGAATGCGCTGTCGTCACACTCATTATGGGGTTATAGGAGTGGGTCGTAGGTTCAGAAGCAGGTCTCCATGGGAAGTGAGGAGAAGGCTACGAATGTTTTCTCATGGGACGAAAGAGGATGAGAAGGCTCATCAAGTAAGAGCATCACTAGCAGAGCCCGTAAACTAGGTAAAACCGAATAATAACTGCCGATTTATGGGTTCAGTTCAGAAAATGGCGCAGATCAGTCACCGTAAACGAGCCAAAACCGAAAAAAAGTTTTTAGGCCGAGACCGAAAACCCAACTCGACATGTATTTGTAGGGGCTGAAAGGGTGAACTGAACACCAAACTCTATTTGTGGCACGCTGAAATTTCAGATGAGACCAACCACTTCCGCCGGTACAGTCGCCGAAATCTAGCCATATTCGTCGCTGGCGTGGGGCGGCGCAAGCTTGTGGGCGGCGAGCTCGTAGCAGCGTGGGGCGGCGAGGGCGGGCCGAGCTCGTGGTGGCGCGGGGCGGCCCGGGACGGGGCCGGGCAAGCTCGGGGCGGCGCATGGCGGGGCAGGGCGGGACGGGGCCGGCGCGCAGCGGCGCGTGGCTGGCGGCGCGTGGCTGGTGCGGGCGGGCGGTGGGTGGCTGTGGATGACACATGAAATCACGTTCATGCGATATTGGCGCATGCGACTTGAAATGGGCTCATAGAGTCACGGTGAGTAGCTAGCTACCTTCATGCATGAAAGAAGGACACGTCACAATAATGTCACATGCAATGATATGTGGTCACCATCCATGGGAAAAAAATACGGTCCCCGAGAACGCGTCCATTCCTTGATTCCTAAAAGCGGCATCAATTTTGAAAAAAATGCCACTTTTTGGTCTAGTCAAACTTGTGGGCCCCAAGAAAAATAACATACATCATTTTGAGGCATATGATAGATACCTTTGGTCCATGTAGCATGTGCCCATGTATGCATGCACGTATCCCGATCCAAAGTAGGCAGGCAATTGCAGCTCAATTAATTGGCATGTGACAGATTTGGTCATGCGAGAACGTCACCACGGTTGTACATGATCCATGTATGGCTCTATGAGATAGCTAGTGCTCATAGGATCCTAGAAAACTTCCCGTTGGTCATTTCGATAAAGAGGATGGGCAAGGATGTGCCCACCGTGTACCAACACGGACTTCACGTTGTGAGTTCATATGCTTGTGTCATGTCATGTGTCATCAACAACTGGTTATGTGAATTCTCATTTGTATACATGTCATTGATGCAAAGCAAGCAGGAGGAGCATTTCATCCACAACCACCTCATGTTCCTGGAGAAGTACCACAAGATGCCAAGACATGTCGTTTCAGTATTGTTGCTTTTGAGTTGAAGTTGTTCAGGTTAACTGGAAAAAGTGTATGTTGGATAGCCTCTTCTGTATGTTGGATGTTCATATTTCGGATCAACTTACTATCATCTCTGCAGGATGCAGTGTCAAGCATGAATATGATGGCACCTAGAAGGGGAACGCGGCGCGCCTCAAGCTCTATGATCCACATTCTCGACGGCTCATTTGGACTCCATTCTCCTTAGAAAGTTGAGGGAAACAAAGACATCATCTTCTCGCACGATGTGAATTTTGATGGGAGTGAAGCAAAAAAAAAAAGCGATGCTCTAAGGACATCCTAAATGGGTGTGAAAGTTGCATGTCTTCCAAGTTATCAGATGATTTCATAGTTTTCCTGTCTTTTCCAGGTGGCTATATCACATCCTGCCCAATTCAGACATGGTTATAACACACCTACATTCGACAGTTTCCCGCCCAAATTTTTGCAGGTAATTAGTGTTTTCGAATAGCCGTAGCTTCTACATACATGCTACCGACCGAGGCAGTTTTGGTGGCATTAGAAGGTTCTTAGGAAAAATATTTTCTTGAATTGTACTTTTAGATATCTTGTCATTTTACCATATTGGGAAATTTTGTTTCGTGGCCACTACTTGAAATCAACCAAAAAGTCCCCATATTCTCCTACTCAGAAGTTTTGAGACTTTTAGGGCCCGATGAATAGATTATTACACATCAATCCATGTGTTGTTTAGGGGCCTTTTTCTCGTTGCACATCATTATTTTATGCATGAAACGGAGGTGAGAGGTCCGTTATTCTATGTGCTATCTTGCCAACGTGGGTCCTCCTGGATCGTGTCCACTAGTGGAAAACGGGGCAATAGGCCCGGTCCATTTGGGCCTTTAGACCCGGTTCCCGAACCGGGACCAACTAGGCGGGACTAAAGGGGGTACCCTTTAGTCCCGGTTCAAAGATAAACCGGGCCTAAAGGCCTCGACACGTGGTGCGGCCAGGGAGCTCGCAGTGGAAGGCCTTTGGTCCCGGTTCGTGGTACGAACCGGGCCTAGGTTCCTCTGCCGCGGCAGAGAATTTCTATTTCTCTGCCGCGGCACAGGTTTAGGCTGTACCAGCGTTTCTCTGCCGCGGCAGAGAAACAGGGCGTTTCTCTGCCACGGCAGAGTTTCAGCAATGCATATATATCATTCAAGAAACCACAAAAAATCGTCATGAATATATATAGACATCGTCAACAGTACACGACATCGTCAACAGTACACGTAATGCATGCATATTTACAATACAACATGTCCTCGACGGATTTCGTCCCCCGTCACGATCCGTCGATAGTGCTCTCCACCTGGGGTAAGGACCTCGGTAATAAAGAATCCCGCGATTTCCTCTTGAATTGCTTTTATTTGATCCGCTGTTATGAGAGTGTCCCGCAGGCGTGTCATCTATATTTAAAAAAGGAGATCAATATATGAATGGAACTCAATACAATAGATGGTACTAATTAAGATTAATTGTGAAAATTTGTTATCGTACACGAGTGTGGTGTATTTGGGGGTCCCCACCCTTGGGACAGGACATGTCACGCATGAAGGTGCGGACGTAGTATCCACATAAGTTATTCCCTTGTTCCTGCCTCATACACTTTACGAAAAAATAGTTCGATCAAACTAATAATCAAGCATCGTATTGAAAGTAAATATCATATATAAAGTTTCACGGACATAGCTATATATATAGTACTACTTACGGGGTAATCTCTAAATGTAAGCTCCGGTTTCCATTCACCCGGAACAGTATTGATGAACCGTTTCCAAGCCCTGCCCGGCAAAAAATAATGAGTAAATGAGTAATTGATTAGTTGATGATATCTTCGAATTAGAGCGAGATGAAGATGCCAATACGAAATTGATTGAAACTACCTCTGGAGGATGGCAGCCATGTCCGCCCATTCCGCATATTCTTTACGTTTCGAGTCCATGACGTTTACGACTCCAAGTTGAAGATCAATGATTAGGAGAATAAAGTGGAAACTGCACAAGCATAGATCAATGATTACGAGAATAAAGTGGAAGGTGCACAAGCATAATGTATGTTATATATAACACTCACTTGAAGTTGTAGGGAAAGAATATATCCTCTTTGTCCGCTTGCTTCTCTAAAAACATTACGATGTTGTCCTCTGTGTCCTTGGGGTACTGTCGAACCGTAACTTCATGAACTGTGTTTGGGTCTATGAACCCCAGCGGTAGGAGCTTGCCTCTTTTGTATTCCAGCTTCTTCATTCTGCATAATTAAATGTATAGCGTACACAAAGGATAATTGTTAGTGCAAATGAATGAGCTACAAACTTAATTACACAAATAAATCACTTACGAGCGGTAGCAACCGATAACAGACTTTGTCGAGGGCGTCTTGATTGAATAACTGAAACAGTTCTTCTATCTCAAGGTTTATCTCGTCTTCCCCCGGAAGTAATGCTCATCTCTAAGATACACCGTGAGGTAGCTTTCACTTCTTCGACGAGGCTTTCAGGTACCATTCATGCAACCTTCGCATCCGAGTCCCTAGACGCGCGAGCTCGCCGAGGTTTGACGAGATCTTTTCCGTATCTATACGTGTTTACCACTTGAGCCGTTGGATAGTAATCTTCGTACTCAACCGATGCTCCCCGAGCTCTAGCCGCCCGTTCGATCATCGATGCCGTCTCCGGATCATGATATGGCTCCACGATGAAGTGGGGTGCGGCCTGAATGTCCTCGCTGTCCAAGCTGGGCGACTTTTTGCTTCTTTGCTCGCTCTAGAGGATCTGTCCAAGAGAGCGGTCATAATCAGCTCTCGGCTCAGGTCTCTTCATTCTCGTCTCGGCAAAGTGCTTCACCGTCCGCGGTCGAATAAACACCTTCTTCGGCGCAAGAAACGCCTTTTGCTCTTCGATCTGCTCATGTGGTAACAACTGCGGAGTCTCGTGCCCTCATTGGAGTTGATGATCTCTTCGGAGCTGTAGGAGGTGCCGCGGACAGCTTCCTCTTTTGCTTAAGTGGAGGCGGCGGAGTCTCCCGACGAGGAGGAGGAGGAGGCGGCGGAGTATTTTCACGCGGAGCGGACTGGTCATGGATAGGGGAATCATCATCGCGCACGGGAGAATCATCACGCGGAGGAGACTCGGGTGGCGGAGGAGGCGGAGGTGGCATGCTTGTTGGCTTCTCACCTGGAAACACAATGTTCTCCTTCCGCCATTGCACGGTGGTTCTACGGGCTTCTCCCAGTTCTTTGATTTCCCCATCTTCACCTGCAGGGTGCTCAAGCACCAACCCCTCATAAGCTCTCATCACTTCATCCACCATCACAACAGCAAAGTCGTCTTGGACCGAACGGCAATGGTAAGACCTTGTAGGTAAGAGGATGCCGACCGCCGCCTTGAAGGATAGGTTGAAAACTTTAACATGCAGCTCACAAGGACGGCTCTCAGTGAGATCATCCACGGGGGGGGTAGCGAGGAGGCTCGACCACCTGGTCATCATCATCATCATTATCCACTCGTCGAGAGGAAGCCACGCTGCTTTTCCGGTGTGGTTGAGATTGCAGCGGGGCGATGGCATTGAGCAATGCGGGATCTACAGCCTGCCCCCGAGCCATCCGAGATGTAAGTACTTGGGTTACCATGGTTAATTGGGCTTTCATGGTGCTCATACCCTCCTCTAAGTTAGCCGGGCGGTCTGTTTCCCTTGCCTTCCTCCTCTCATGGCTTTTATCGGGAAATCTCTTCCTTTCCGCGGGAAAGCCATACTTCCACGGAACGGAGCCTTCCGTGCCTCGTGTTCGTCCGCCGTGTTCTTTGTTCCCAAGGGCGCGTGTCAGCTCATCGTTCTCTCTTTCGGGCTGGAACAACCCCGCCTCCACGTCCCTATGTGCTCTTTCCAGGGCATCAATGGGAACCTTCAGATGAGCTTTCTTATAGATGCACTTCCCTGTTTCTGGATGCAACGTTCCCCAATCCCGTAGAACCACTCCTTGCACCGTTCGATCCAACCGTGTGTCCCTAATCTGATCCCTTTATCGGTCGGTTCCGCCTCAGCTGCTTGCCACTTAGGACGGTTAGCCCCGTATCCACCTGGACCCGGAATTTGGTGATATAGCTTCAACGCAGCATTTGCCTTATTTATTTCCGACCTTCTCTTAAATTCTTCGACTCCGTGCTTGTACTTCACGAATTCTTCCCGAGTGAGTTTTTACCTTCTCATTGTCCGGAGTCTTCTTTATCTTGATAAGGCGGCGCAATCTTTTCTTGTGGCTCTTGAATAGTTCGGCCATCTTCTTCTTGCCAAACTCGCGGAGGGCCTGCTCCATCTTGGCCTTTTCAGCGTCACCCCCTCTTCGGGTACTATGTTGAAATGTGACATGAGCTTGTCCATAATGCTGTTTTTGGCTACATCATCGATATAAAGACCTTGACCTTCTTCCTCTGCAGACAGACACTAGTCCCTTCGGCTTGTGCCATTCTCGAACGGTGATCGGGACGTGGTCCCTAACAAGCACTCCGCATTGAGCTATAAATGGCTTTGCACCTTTCTCCGGAGCAATCGGTTTACCATCCTTTTCGATGTGGGTGATGTCGTGCCTAACACCGTCATCCAACTTTTGGCCGGGCCTCGCTTCCTCGACTTTACGGAAGAAGTGCTCGATCCGGAGGGCTAAAAAAGAAATAATTCATAGTCGGTACAATTTAATTAGTTAATGCATCTAGTCGATCAACAGCGGCTTAATTAGTTTATATACCTCGGTGATAACTACAGTTCGGGAGCCATTATGATGATCTTGTTCCTCACCGGCGCCACTAGGATCTTCTTCCTCAATATTCTCCGCTCCCTCACCGGAGTCATTCAAATAAGTTGCGGTGACATCGTCACCGCCATCATCTGGAATAACGTCGTCGTCGCGATCATCCAGAGTACCGTGGGCTATGAGGTTCTCCATGAAATTTTCTTGAATTTCATCTCTGTCCATGCTTTCTACAACGACCTGCAAGCTATACATATATAGGAACCATCATATGATCAAATTAAGGATAATGCAGAAAAGCTGAAAATGGAGTTACATATGTAGTTCTTAACTAAGGATCGATAATATAGTGCTAAAAGCGAGATAGTGCGATTACATGCATACATAGATCGGGTTCATGTTTATTTAACCCTAATACATATCAATCACTACTACAACCACTCAACCGCGCCGACCGGGTCCTAGAGGGCGCCGACCGGGTCCTGAGCCGCGGCCGGGTGTGCCCCCAAAGCCACGGAACAACAACGGGAGCATAGCTAACATGAGATCCCCGCATAACGCTCCATCCGGTCCTATACATGTTGTCTAACGCGTACATGTAACGGCGAACGTGCTCGTCCTCCGCCGCAATGCGCTGAGCTACCTCCTCCGGCGGGGCCGGCTCCTCCGAAACGACCGTGGCCCATAAGACCTCCACCAAAGAATATCCGGGTCGACAACGGGACCCGGATTCCGCACCAAGGTGCGCGACCCGGAAGCTAAGACCTCCCGAGTGCCACCCGGCGGAGCCCAGTCCCGGACCTCCCCCATCTGCTCCATCTCCTCTAGAAGAGTCAGACCACGGCGCGGCGGCTGTCGCGGCATCGTAGCTACGAAAACAAATCATATATATATGTACCAACGTTAACATAAATTAAAAAATAACTTCACTATATGTTAGTCGGCGCCGGCACTACCATTTGGGGGGCGCCGGCACTACATACTCTATTTGGGGGCGCCGGCACACTACCGCGTAAGGGGGCACATCCTCTATTTGGGGGCGCCGGCACTACCGCGTAAGGGGCGCCGGGCGTACATCCTCTATTTGGGGGCGCCGGCAAGAGCGCCGGCACTACCGCGTAAGGGGGCACCGGCGTACATCTCTATTGGGGGGCGCCGGCACTACCGCGTAAGGGGGCACCGGCGTACATCTCTATTTGGGGGGCGCCGGCGTACATCTCTATTTGGGGGGGCGCCGGCGTTTTTGCGCGCTAACTATTTTACACTAACACACTAACTAATTTTCTAACTATTGTTTTAACTAAAGTTCTAACTATTTTTCACTAACACACTAACTAAATATTTTACTAACTAATTTTACTAATTAATTTTCTAACTATTGTTTTAACTAATTTTTCTAACTTAACAAACTAATCTAATTTTTCTAACTAATTAACAAACTAAACTAATTTTTCTAACTTAACAAACTAATCTAATTTTTCTAACTAATTAACAAACTAATCTAAAAAAAAGACTAAAAAAGAAAGAAAAAAAAGGAGGAAGGGGCCGTGGGGGGCGGCGGCTCTTACCGGGGAGGAGGAGGCGCGCGGCGGCGAGGAGGCGGCGACGGTGGCGGTAGCCGGCGGAGTGGAGGCGGCGGAGACGGTGGCGGTTGCCGGCGGCGGTTGCCGACGGAGAGGATCGAGCCGGCGGAGTCGAGGCGGCGGTTGCGCGCGTGCGCGCGGCTGAGGAGGAGGCGGCGTCGTGCGGCGGCGGCGTCGTGCGGCGGCGGCGGCGGTTGCGTGCGGCAGGGGCGGCGGCAGCGGCAGCGACGGCGGGCGAACTCGGCAGCCTGGCGGCGTCGGGTCGTCTTCTCCGCGGGATTGATCTCTGCGCGGAGACGAAGGACCACTTTTATACCCCCCCCCCTTTGGACCCGGTTTGTATTACAAACCGGGACCAAAGGCCCCCCTTTGGACCCGGTTTGTAATACAAACCGGGACTAAAGGCCATTTTTGCTGCGTTTTCGCTGCGCGCGCAAAAA
>NC_061508.1:347925370-347994426 GCF_022539505.1 Lolium rigidum
GTTGGGTGAACAAATTACAGTCGGGCAATTGACAAATAGAGAGGGCATAACAATGCACATACATGTCATGATAAGTACAGGTGAGATTTAATTGGGCATTACGACAAAGTACATAGACCGCCATCCAACCGCATCTATGCCTAAAAAGTCCACCTTCGGGTTATCGTCCGAACCCCTTCCGGTATTAAGTTGCAAAGCAACAGTACAATTGCATTAAGTATGGTGCGTAATGTAATCAACAACTACATCCTCGGACATAGCGCCAATGTTTTATCCCTAGTGGCAACAAGACAACACAACCTTAGAACTTTCGTCACTCGTCCCAGGTGTCAATGCAGGCATGAACCCACTATCGAGCATAAATACTCCCTCTTGGAGTTAAGAGCAAAAACTTGGCCGAGCCTCTACTAATAACGGAGAGCATGCAAGATCATAAACAACACATATGTAATAACTTGATAATTAACATAACATGGTATTCTCTATCCATCGGATCCCGACAAACACAACATAGAGTATTACGGATAGATGATCTTGATCATGTTAGGCAGCTCACAAGATCCAACAATGAAGCACAATGAGGAGAAGACAACCATCTAGCTATCGCTATGGACCCATAGTCCAGGGGTGAACTACTCACTCATCACTCCGGAGGCGACCATGGCGGTGTAGAGTCCTCCGGGAGATGAATCCCCTCTCCGGCAGGGTGCCGGAGGAGATCTCCGGAATCCCCCGAGATGGGATTGGCGGCGGCGGCGTCTCTGGAAGGTTTTCCGTATCGTGGTTTTTCGCATCAGGGGTTTCGCGACGGAGGCTTTAAGTAGGCGGAAGGGCGGAGTCGGAGGGCTGACGAGGGGCCCACACCATAGGGCGGCGCGGACCCCTCCTTGGCCGCGCCGCCTTGTGGTGTCGCCACCTCGTGGCCCCACTTCGTATGCTCTTCGGTCTTCTGGAAGCTCCGTGGAAAAATAAGACACTGGGTCTTGATTTCGTCCAATTCCGAGAATATTTCGTTACTAGGATTTCTGAAACCAAAAACAGCAGAAAACAAGAATCGGCACTTCGGCATCTTGTTAATAGGTTAGTTCCAGAAAATGCACGAATATGACATAAAGTGTGCATAAAACATGTAGGTATCATCAATAATATGGCATGGAACATAAGAAATTATCGATACGTCGGAGACGTATCAGGGCCGCGCGGCCAGCACCTGGGCCGCGCCGCCCTGGCGTGTCGTAGCCTCGTGGCCCCACTCCGTTTCTTCTTCGGTCTTCTCGAAGCTTCGTGGAAAAATAAGCCCCTGGGCGTTGATTTCGTCCAATTCCGAGAATATTTCCTTACTAGGATTTCTGAAACCAAAAACAAGCGAAAAACAGAATCGGCTCTTCGGCATCTCGTCAATAGGTTAGTGCCGGAAAATGCATAATAATGACATATAGTGTGTATAAAACATGTGAGTATCATCATAAAAGTAGCATGGAACATAAGAAATTATAGATACGTTTGGGACGTATCAGGCAGCAGCACCCGGTTGACCGGGCTGGCTGCCGACTTTCCCGGCAGTAGCACCCGGTGGGCCGTGCTGGCTGCCGAGCTACCCGGCAGCAGCACTCGGTCTACCGGGCTATGTGCCGATTTTTCCTGGAGCTTCAGAACATCTTCTTCTCGGCACTTCTTCCTCTCAGCATTTTTTGTGTGAAGATTATGTGTACATGTGACTTTGGCGAACTCCTCTTTAGAGACAAATGGCCAACACAACGTCACTAGTTGAGAACAACAGTTGGGGGTCTCTCATCACCTCATATCCTTGTATCCCGAGTGAAACCTTTGTCGCCGCCTTGCATTCTCATGTGTGCACTAAAACTTGTGTATATACTCATAGATAACATTAGTCCACACAATAGCAACGGTGTCATTGTTAACCAAAATAATGATTAAGGGTAAAATACCCTTACAACACTGCAGACGGAAGGAGTTCAATGAATATTTCCTTCAAATCAGAGAATGGAGCGACGAAGAAATATATGCTGAATGAAGAACATATTCATTCATCCTGGGGTATCCTAATCTTCATGTTGGCCATACATTGCGTCTTGTATTATTTTCATATTAGTTTGTCGTGAACATTAACATTGTTATTGGCTAGTTTTGGCTATTGTATGCACTTTATGTATTATACTTAGTTTTATTGATTTATTATGCTGCTGTGAATTTATCCTATACTAGCTTCTAGATTTGCTACTAGATTTGTTACCATATTGGGAAAAAAAACGAGAGCCAAAAGGCAACAATCATTGAAGAAAGACAGAAATAGAAGTTTCTCTAGATTTGATACTAATTTGGTGAAAAGAGAGAGAACTATTACAGAGAGAGGGGAAGAGGCGCTCTGAAAAATGCTAATTTGGGCCGAGAGAGACAGAACCGAGCTCTCACGTACAACCAAATGCGGTCTCGTCATGTCCCACGTGGTCCCTTTATACTAGCCCCACGCGACGCGGCCCCACACGATGCGGCCCCACACGTAAGCACGGAACGGTCAACTAACCGGGAATCCTCCCGTCCGAGCTCCTTCTGAGGGTTTCAAACAAGGACTTGGGGAAAACTGAGGAAAAACTAAGGAGCTGGGGAAAACTGAGTACATCTAAGGACCCGAGGCACGAAAATAGAATCCCTATTTGATAATAACAATAAAAAAATCAAAATATAATTATTTCATATTCAAATTCCTCACATTTTTATAATAATAAAGCATATATCATTTGTCCAATTGTGGTTTACAGATTTAAAGATGTTAATTATTTGGCCATATTACATGAATAATGCATATATTATTTGATAATAATAATAAACATAATTATTTCATATTCAAATTTCTCACATTTTTCTAATAATAAAGCATATATTATTTTTCCAATTGCGGTTTACAGAATTAAAGATATTAATTATTTGGCCATATTATATGAATACTGAATATATTATTTGATAATAATAATAATAAATGAATAAACACATAATTATTTCATATTCAAATTCCTCACATTTTCCTCATAATAAAGCATATATTATTTGACCAATTGTGATTTACAGATTTAACGATATTAATTATTTGGCCATCTTATATGAATAATGCATATATTATTTCATAATAATAATAATAAAGAATAAAAACATAATTATTTCATTTTCAAATTCCTCACATTTTTCTCATAATAAAGCATATATTATTTATCCTATTGCGGTTTACAGATTTAAAGATATTAATTATTTGGCCATATTATATGAATAATGCATATATTAGTTGATAATAATAATAATAATAAATGAATAAAAATATAATTATTTCATAGTCAAATTCTTCACATTTTTATCATATTAAAGCATATATTATTTGTCTAATTGTGGTTTACAGATTTAAAGATATTAATTATTTGGCCATATTATATGAATAATGCATATATTATTTGATAATAATAATTAAAATGAATAAAAACATAATTATTTCATATTCAAATTCCTCACATGTTTGTAATTATAAAGCATATATTATTTATCCAATTGCAGTTTGCAGATTTAAAGACATTAATTATTTGGTCATATTATATGAATAATGCATATATTATTTGATAATAATAATAATAATAATAATGAATAAAACATAATTATTTTATATTCAAATTTCTCACATTTTTCTCATAATAAAGCATATATTATTTGTCCAATTGCGATTTACAGATTTAAAGATATTAATTATTTGGTCATATTATATGAATAATGCATATATTACATGATAATAATAATAAATGAATAAAAACATAATTATTTTATATTCAAATTACTCACTTTTTTCTAGTAATAAATTAAGCATATATTATTTGTCCAATTATGATTTACAGATTGTTTTTAGTTTCAAAAAATACAGAAATATGACACAATGGTATAAGAGTTAATAGGATTGATATGGTATTCCTTACAATAAGGTATAATCACATTCGCGGGAACACAACAGGAAAGAACCAAGTAGTTAAGCGTGTTGAGGATGGAGTAGTGTGCGGATGGGTGACCGACCGAATAGTGATGACCAACTCTACAATTTGACTATAGACTAAGTGTAATTAGTATTAAAAATGGTCCAAGTGAGAGAGTAACAAGTCAAACAATTAGGAAAAAAACTGAAATTAGAAAAATGAAAAACATAATTATTGAAAATAATAGTTAGTCCCGGTTGGCATTACGAGGTGGGACTAAAGGTTCTCCAGCCCAAACCCTGTATCGCGGACTAAAGGCTTCGCTTGTATATTTCTGGTTGGCCAACCGGGACTAGAGCCCGTTACGGGCCAGGACCGAAGGCCCTGTCTCCACTAGTGCTGCGAAACCTACCAACTCTCCTTTTTGGAAAGGACTCATGGAAGTGAAGGACAACTTCTTCTCACAGGGTTCCTTTACCTTTGGTAATGTCCATCAAGTACACTTTTGGGAAGGCACTTGGCTGAGAGATATTTCTTTGGCGTGTCAGTATACTTCGTTGTATAATACGATCAGACGAAAAAGGGTTTTATTCTCCGATGTTCTCACAACTACACCGCTGAATATAGAATCCAGAAGGGCTTTGACAGGAAATAAGTGGGATGCTTGGATTGCGTTGATCCAACGACTTATGTCGGTAACCTTGTCTGATGAGAAGAATACTTTCGTGTGGAAGTTAACAACTTCTGAATCTTTTACGGTTAAATCGATGTACACGGATTATATGAATGGTCATACAATTTATCTTCGTAAATATATTTGGAAACTTAAGATACCACTAAAAGCTAAGATATTTATATGCTTTCTTCATAAAAAATTATCCTCACCAAAGACAATTTAGCTCGCCGAAATCGAAATGGTCGTAAGAAATATGTGTTATGTGATTGACCTGTGATTCACTGGAATCAATCAATCACTTATGCTTTGATTGTCCCTTGGTTAAATTTATCAGGAGAGTTATTCAATTCACTTTTAATATTCCTCCTCCAACCAATGTCATAAATATATTTGGAAATTGGTTACATAGAGTGGATAAGACGTCTAAAGTTAGAATTAGAATTAGATTTTGCGCGTTGATGTGACCTATATGGAATGTCGTAATGATATTATTTTTAACAAGAGTACAGACTCTAATTTTTTTACAGGTTATCTGTATGGTATCACACTGGATCCACAACTGATCTCTTTTGCTACCGAGACACGGCGAGAGCCTATACATGCTGATGACGCCGGCTAGAAGCGGTGAAACGGGCTATATACAGCCAAGATAGTTAGCGACCTACTAAACGACTTCAAGATGTATAAACGTGTTTCTTTTCAATTCCATTGGCTAGTTTATGTATACACACATTGTATGATCCCTGAGTTGTAAATTTTTAACATGGTGTTACTTTAGGTAATAAAGAGGGATGTGTGCGTCCATTGATGCAGAGGCCAGGCACTTCCCTATTTTGATTTTCCCCCAATTTAACTTTCCTGTGATCATGAGGGAACAACAGGCTTCTTCAGGTTACATAACAGCCTTTCTTTAGAGGATTACTTACGAAAATGCCAATTGTATCCTAGGCTCTTGGCGGGCTCGAATATTTAAGAAAAAACTAAATTAATATATGGCCGTCAGTCTCAATCGACTTGCCTTACTCCGGCGGGTCTTCTGGTCCGGCTCGATTTATTTCTCGCGAGCACACACGCTCGCCCCAACCCAAACCCTGATTAGCGTTTCACGGTTGCCACTCACTCGTTTTCATCTTCCTCTCTGACGGTTGCTCGTGGACGTCTTCGTCGTCATTTGGATGCGGCAGGTGACTGTGTGATGTGTCGCCACGCTCAGTGCCATCGTGCCCTTCGTCACCGATGTCTCCCTTAGATCTTCATCTTCCTCGTCTCTAGCCTCGTTGCTCTCTCCGACATTCTAGATCACTCTATCGCTCGTCTAGTTTCTCTCTTTCGACAGGAATGATGCCATGTCGATCTCTGTGCTATGCATATTTATTACCTCATATTATGCTTGTTCTTGTCCATGTGATTAGTTCATGTTACCTCCGCTTAGTTTATCTTAATCCATCATTTAAAGAACAAGATACTTGCTTCAGTGGCTCTATGTGATAATTACATCAAGTATTACTTGAATTGGTAATTCTTCAAGTAAAAGCCCAAAGCTAAAAGTCTAGGCCTGAGCCTTGCCCGACCGCCGGGCCAAGAATTCTACCCCAATCCTAGCTCAAAGCCTAAAAAAGCCCGGCCTAGCCCGATCTTTGCTAAAATGCCAGGTCCAGCCGGCCCGGCGTCGGGCCAAGAATTCAGACCCATGCCTGGCTCGACGTGCAAACTTGGCCCGACCGGAGATTTTTGGGCCGGGTCGGGTTTGGCCATCCGGGCTGCTGATGACCCACAAGTATAGGGGGTGTATCGTAGTACTTTCGATAAATAAGAGTGTCGAACCCAACGAGGATCAGAAGGTGTTGACAAGCAGTTTCGATGAAGGATTCACTGTAAATGCTCACAGACAAGTATATATTCAGGGGGTTTTGATATAGCAGATGAAATAAGTACAAGTAAGTAAAGTGCGAGAGAAATAATTGCAGCGAGTGGCCCAATCCTTTTTAGCACAAAGTACAAGCCGGTTTGTTTACTTATAATGACCAAACGTTCTTGAGGACACACGGGAATTTAGTCTAGTGCTTTCGCTTCATATAGCTGATTAATCTTCATTGTTTTGATAAGTGTTGTGTGGGTGAACCTATGCTAATGTACCGCCCTTCCTAAGACTAATACATACTTGTGATTATACCCCTCGCAAGCATCCGCAACTACAAGAAAGTAATTAAGATAAATCTAACCATAGCCTTAAACTCTGAGATCCTGCTATCCCTCCTGCACCGATATACCAACGGGGGTTTAGGTTTCTGTCACTCCGGCAACCCCGCAATTGGCAAACGAATACAAGATGCATTCCCCTAGGCCCATAAATGGTGAAGTGTCATGTAGTCGACGTTCACACGACACCACTAGAAGAATAACACCACAACTTAAATATCACAACATTGAATACTAACCAACATAATTCACTACTAACATTTAGACTTCACCCATGTCCTCAAGAACTAAACGAACTACTCACGAGACATCATATGGAACATGATCAGAGGTGATATGATGATGAATAGCAATCTGAACATAAACCTTGGTTCAATAGTTTCACTCAATAGCATCAATAACAAGTAGGAATCAACACCGGGTGAGTTTCCCCTATCAAACAATCAAGATCAAACCCAAATTGTTACCAGCGGTGACGAGGTGCAGCGGTGGAGATGGCGGTGATGATGATGATGATGATGGTGATGATGATGGAGATGATGTCCAGCTCGATGACGGTGACGATGGCGTCGATTTCCCCCTCCGGGAGGGAATTTCCCCGGCGGATTCCTGCCCGCCGGAGAGCTCTTTTCTCTCTGGTGTTTTCCGCCCCGCAGAGGCGGCTGTGACTCCTCGCGACTATCCTCTGGGGCTTAGGTTTTCGGGGCGAAGAAGTACGCGAAGGAGAGGAGGCCAGAGGGGGTCGTGGGCCCCCTCCTCACAAGGCGGCGCGGCCAGGGCAGGGCCCGCGCCGGCCTATGAGGTGGGCCCATGGCGGCCCTCCTCGGCTCCCCTTTCTGGCTCCCTTCGTCTTCTGGAAAAATAGGATTTTTCGTATAATTTCCGTCAATTGTTGATCTTCCGAAATACTGCATTCTGACGGCGCTTTTTCCCGCAGAATCCTGACTCCGGTGCGCGATCCTCCAATAATCATAAAACATGCAAAATAGATGAAATAACATAAGTATTATCTCTAAATATGAAATATATCAATGAATAACAGTAAATTATGATATAAAATAGTGATGCAAAATGGACGTATCAGCTGCCCATGCCCAACTACAATTTTGACACATGGATCGCTGATCTCCATGTAGTCCTATCAAGAGACATGAGCTATTGAAAGGATCGTATGTCACCTAGGGGTGGGGGAGTGGGTGGGGTGAATAGGTGCTTATCAAATTTCAATTCTTTTCCAATTTAGGCTTGACACAAAAGGTAAATTTTCTAGATATGCAAATATGTGAATTTACCTATATGACAAGATGCAAGAAAGTTATACAAGATACAATTAGTAAAGTGCGGTAAAGGATAGAAGTAACAAGCACGCGGAGACACAAGGGTATGATTCCCGTAGTTCATTCCTTGCAAAGGGAAGTACATCTATGTTGGAGGGGTGTGGTGCCACGAAGGGCTACCAACGCCACAAAGTCCTTACCCTTTTCTCCGGTGAGAACCGCCACGAAGGCCTAGATCACACTCCACTAAGAGGTTGCCTTAAGGTTGCAACCGACACCTTTACACAAAGGTTGGGGCACGCATCCACAACTCAATTGGAGGCTCTCAACAATCAACCATGGATCTTTTACAACACAAAGCAAGCTCTGAGGGCGACTTCTTACAAAGCTAGGGTTTCACAACATGAATCTTCTACAAACAAGTGGGATACTCAAATCCCATTGGTGGAAGTGCAGATCTAGGATTCCTCCCTTGATTCCCAAGAGATCAACAAGTTTGAGTGGCTAGGGAGGGAGATTTATGAGTTTTGAGATTTGGAACAATGGAGGAGAGAGAGTAGAAGTTGCAACCTCTCAATGGATAAGAAGGGTGCTATTTATACCCCCACACCAAATGTAACCATTGCAGGAAATTTGGGACCGGAGTCTCCGGTGTGTTACCCCAAACCCCGGAGTCTCCGGCAAAGCCGTCGGCCCTGCATGAAGAGTTTCGAGACCCCAGTAGCTCGACCTGGGTGGTCCGGGCACTTCTCCAGAGTCTCCGACCTGGGGAGGCCGGAGTCTCTGGTCTGGAGATTCTCAACAACCACTTTTTATATGGTTCCGTCAACCCTCATTCCATGCCAACCCCTAACATAATCTTGAGCGCCTGTAGAGACTTCACCACAAAGCTGCTAGGCACCGTCATGTTCGTTTCACTGTTTAGGGGTCGGCCACCGCGACATGCTTAATATAAATATTCTCTAGAACACACGAGCACACGGTTAAACATCTTTAGGTTGACAACAAACACACAAAACTATATTATGGGAGAAATCCCCTTTCAATCTACCCATTTTTGACGTTTGATGAAAATATAAAGATTTGAGAGATATTATGATATGCATATCAAATAAGTAATTAAAAGAGAGGTGAGCTCCCCCTAGATATGTACATTATTTCATTTATAAAGAACAACAAATGTAAGCATATAGGATCAACACTCTCCCTATATTTTATTCACTAAGCATATTGATACGTCTCAAACGTATCTATAATTTCTTATGTTCCATGCTTGTTTTATGACATTACCTACATGTTTTGTTCACACTTTATATCGTTTTGATGCATTTTCCGGAACTAACCTATTAACGAGATGCCGAAGTGCCGGCTCTCGTTTTCTCGCTGTTTTTGTTTCGTAAATCCTAGTAAGGAAATATTCTCGGAATCGGACGAAATCAATGCCCAAGCATCCTATTTTTCCACGAAGCTTCCAGAACACCCGAGAGCCGGCAGAGGGGGCCACGGTGGCCACCAGATGATAGGGTTGCGCGGCCAGGGCCTGGGCCGCGCCCCCCTATTGTGTCACCGCCTCGTCAGCCCTCCGACTCCGCCTCTTCGCCTATTTAAAGGTCACTGACCTAAATCTTCGAGACGGAAAAGCCACGGTACGAGAAACCTTCCAGGCCGCCGCCATCGCGAAGCCAAGATCTGGGGGACAGGAGTCTCTGTTCCGGCACGCCGCCGGGACGGGGAAGTGCCCCCAGAAGGCATCTCCATCGACACCACCGCCATCTTCATCACCGCTGCTGTCTCCCATGAGGAGGGAGTAGTTCTCCTCGAGGCTAAGGGCTGTACCGGTAGCTATGTGGTTAATCTCTCTCCCATGTACTTCAATACAATGATCTCATGAGCTGCCTTACATGATTGAGATCCATATGATGAGTTTTGTAATCTAGATGTCGTTATGCTATTCAAGTGGATTTTACTTATGTGATCTCCGGAGACTCCTTGTCCCACGTGTGTAAAGGTGACAGTGTGTGCACCGTGTGGGTCTCTTAGGCTATATTTCGCAGAATACTTATTCATTGAGTTATGATTTGAGTTGGATGCCTCTATGAAATTGTGATGTGTTAGTACCTCCTATGAATGCTCAAAGTGACAGCGTGGGGTGTTCATTAGTACTTGGGAATACATCTTTAAGGTTTGCCTACATGATGAATTAGAGTTCGTTATCTTGCCAGAGAGTAATTCGGAATAGCATAGTGAAGTGCTTATTTATATTCCATTATGATTGCAATGTTGAGAGTGTTCACTAGTGAAAGTATGATCCCTAGGCCTTGTTTCCAAATACTGCAATCATCGCTTGTTTACTGTTTTACTGCATCTTTACTTCCCGCAATATTACTACCATCAACCGCACGCCGGCAAGCACTTTTCTCGGCGCCGCTACTACTGCTCATATTCATTCATACCACTTGTATTTCACTATCTCTTCGCCGAACTAGTGCACCTATACATCTGACAAGTGTATTAGGTGTGTTGGGGACACAAGAGACTTCTTGTATCGTGATTGCAGGGTTGCTTGAGAGGGATATCTTTGACCTCTTCCTCCCTGAGTTCGATAAACCTTGGGTGATCCACTTAAGGGAAACTTGCTACTGTTCTACAAACCTCTACTCTTGGAGACCCAACACTGTCTACAAGAATAGAATCACCCGTAGACATCACATATGTGCAAGAACAAAGTAAACAAAAGCATATTACTTGCACCATATAGAGACATAAAAAATAGGTAAAGACTAGAAAGTTAGAGATCATACCATATGGCAGATGATTATAGCACTTAAGAGATAACATAGTCTTAACCAATCTAAAACCAACAAGTCTCACAATTGTCCTTTCAACTATTTTGAATTTATTATATCGGGCATGAAGAGTACTTGAAGGGTATAGGGATTCAAACTAAATTTCAGATGATGAGGAGATGTAGGCCACAAGTTGATATGTATTCACTCTTGGTGGGGTTGTTGTTTCATGAAAGTCTTGCAATCATACCATATTAATGAGGTCAACAATAGATGCAGAACTCACAACATTAGATACTGTTACAATCGAAGCATAATTGCTTCATGAACTCTACACGGAGTTACCTACGGTTGAAAAACCAATATCGGCTATCCTCATAAACCATGAAAACAAAACTGTGATTTTCAAAGTGAATATTTTTAAGGATGATATGTAGAGTTCAAAACATGTAAAGAGAAGACTAAAATCTGTGAGAAAATTGAAAAAACTCTGGAGTCATATCTTGGGATTATGTCCAAACAACTAAGCTTCTGGCAAATCGTTTCACAAAAGTATTATCAAGAAATATGATAGTCCTTTTATCAAGGGAGATGGATTTGAGATCCACATGAGTTGCGATGGGGTAACCCAACATATGTCATCGAATATCCCGTGCCTGGAAAAACAAATAGGAGCAACTGCACTGAGAGAAACCTTTTATAATCCCACTACGATACAGACGAAATTATCTCATAGATACTTTAAGGCATGTTGATTACATCTTAATTTATAATTTTTGGCTCTTGATGACCGAAGACGCTGTCCTACAAGGCGATCTTGAAAGGACACTCCTACATGAGTGACACTGCTGATCACAGTGAGTGCAGTTTCAATGAATCTCTAGGAAGCTCATGAAAGGTCAGTGAGTTTGATTTATAAGCTCCACCCAATGGGAAGACTATGAAAGTCCTGTACCGGTATCGACATTGAGTGAAACTTGTTGCACATGACTATCAATTCAAGATATAGTCCATTGTTCGATTATACTCAAGCATAGTTCTTTGTCTACGTTCAACTTATAGTATCCACTGAACTGTAGATATATTAAACAATGGTTAGAACTATGAAGTGCCTTTAGGATTCGGTGGAGATTGTTGGATTTATATGGGTTGTAGCCCATGTGGACAACCTATATAGGCTTAAAAATCTTGAAATCTCAAGACCATCAAATATAGCAGCTTGGGGACTGTTTTGGGGGCAAACTGCTAGTTGAGAGAGAGTTAAAGTGCTTATAATGTGAGATTTTCCGCTCCCACTAAGTGATTGAGAAGAGAAGGAGTTCACGTGCAATTCTCCTCCGCCGGTGCTCGCCTCGCCACGCATCGAATGCTCATGCGTCACATGCATCGAGTTTGAGTTCCAAACCTGTTTTGTGGAAGATTGGATCTTTTACTTGGTGCACCAACTGAATTGGGTATGTTCGACGCGTATCCCTGTCTTAACCCACGTGACTGTTCAATCAGTGCCTTTTCTCAAATGCTATACGCAAGAGACGAGAGACATAAGAGATCTAGAGTTCTCCAGTCCCTTATGTCTCTTCTTGCAACCAAGTTTCTATTGTTGTGTCACTCGATCTAGGCTTCCACATCCCAGTGACTGCATGCACGGTTATCCGGGAGAGCATGCCTCTAAAACCCTGTCCGCCGAGATCCTGGACCGGGAGATGGTTGATAAAAAATTTGGGGAACGTCTCGGCTCATCTCCATTCTAGATCTCCCTCGCCGGCTTACAACAACAACACCCTAGCCGACAGCAATGCCGTGGTGGCCTTCCGAGGACCAATATATGTACTTCTCATCTCTTTGCTTGCACTAGTACTTGCTCCATATGTAGATATGCTAGGTGTGTTTAGTCTAATGCATGTGGTTAAGTTTGCTACTGGTCATGTTATGTTGGTCTCGGTACTTAAATTCACTTGGAAATTGCTTAGTAACCAGACTGATCATAACTAGGAGAATAATATATTTTTAACACTATTTTAGATATCTTACCCGTCTCATATAGTATGACTTTTCATATACTTAATGTGATTGTTCAAACCAAAACCACTGAAACTACAAGAGCTGGGGTTATCATTTTGAGGGGTCGACATTCATATGTTAACTGAGTAAGTATCACTTGTCTTCTGGCGTATCCTGTTTTTCTCCAACTGTAAATAACAACATGAGAACTAACTAAATGGATTCTCTATTTCTTGCCGATTACTAGGGCAACTATGCAAGGCAGCATTGTTCTTATATATGAAAGATAGTTCTTCTTATTGGCTCATCGTGAGCTGTTTCGAATTCTTATCGCTTACTTGCATCTGCTCCAAGAATATGGCAAGAGCACAAACTTCACATTAAACCAAAAAAAAGTATGCGAAATGCATTTGGAATTTTTTTTTGGCTGGGATTCAGAGATGAACAAATACTGATTGACTCCTGACTTCATAAACTAGGTAGGCTGCAATTGCGATTTCTCACTTCAGGAGCAAACTAAAGTTAAGCTAATGCTGATGTTTTTTTCTAGTACTAAGATTGGGGGAGTTGATACAGCAAGTGGCAAGGCAGGTAATTGCCGCTGCAGTACCAAGTGTTGTGTACATTTCCGTCAAAATTGGGCAGAGACGAGGTGATGGCGGCTTTAGCCTCTGCCTACTCCTGCCTGCGCCGCCGTGCATGGCAATGGCGACGTCAGAACTCAGAACTCGCGGGGGTCCACGAACAGCACACTACCCGGAGGCGCAGGCGCCGCCCAGTCGTCGTCGTCGGAGGGGTCAGCATTGCCATCGCTGAGATTCTTGATGCACCAGACGTCCTCGTCGCAGGAGAAGCGGCGCCAGCTTGGGACAGCGGCGGCGGCGGGGTCGCCGGGGGCGAGGTCTGCGGCCACGACGGCGCAGGCGGGGTTCTTGCGCGCCACGTTGTGGGCGTGGCGGCATAGCGTGCGGAGCAGGGCGGGGCCCGCCGGCCCGGACATGCGAACGCCGTAGAGGAGGTAGGCGCCGAAGGGACGGAAGATGTCCGGCACGGAGGGCACGCGCATCCACGGCGCGGCGCGGTCCAGCGCACGGACCGCGGCGAGGGAGTGCCGGAGCAGCGCTGGCGCGCCGCCCACGCGCATACTGAGCGAGCGGGTGGAGTCCCACACGCTGAGCACGGCGAACGACGGCTGCTCCGCGTCGGTGGCTGCGGTGCCGGTGGTGGCCGTGTGGTGGTCGGAGCCCTCGATGGCGACGAAGGTGCCGAGCGTGAGCTTGTGGGCGAGGAGCGCCGGCATGTCGGCGGGAAGGAACTCAGTGTCCTGCGGCGGGAGCAGGCGCGCGTAGGCGGCCGCGGCGAGCGCCGGCTGCAGCTGGAACACGCGGTGGTGGCGCTTGAGCGGCAGACGGCGCGCGTGCACGGGGCGCCCCAGGAGCACCGGCCGGCGGAACGGCGCGTATCCGAACCGGCCGGCGAAGAGCGCCAGCGACGCCTTGTTGGAAACCGTCGTCGCCATGGTGGCGTGCGCAGCCCCGTGCGCCCGCGACCACTCTTCCGCCGCCCGCACCAGCGTCGTCCCGATGCCCAGACGCCTGCCAAGAAAAGCAAAAAAGAACGCGTCAGCTCGCCATTGCCCGAAGAAGAAACTTTACCGGTGGTGATTAGGCGAGAGGAGAAAGCACATTTGGAAGCAAGCAGCTGGGAAGGGAAGAAATGGCATTTAGGCTGCGCAATGTGCGTGCGCGTCGCCATGGTCGTGTCAAAATGAGGAAAACAAGTGAATTGCCGTACCTGTGGTAGGGAGAAACCCTCAGGCCGAGAAGAAAGGCGACCTTCACGTACGGTTGCTGCTGTGTAGGCGAGACCGACGACGGCGACGGCGACGAGGTGTTCTTGCTGCTGCTGGTGCTTCCTCGGCTCACCATCTTGGTGCAGGCCTTGATGACCCCGACCATCTTCTCCCCGCACTCAGCAACCTACACAAAGATACACACATCCATTAGTTACATACTAATTTCAGTTTAAGTTGCATGCACATCGATCACAAGCAAATTACACGAGCAATCATTAGCGGTAGTAAGGAATGTCTGCATTAATCTATTGGATCATCGATCCAACACATGAAACATGATAAGCCTAGAGTGCTAATTATTTTGTTTGCTGCAGGTTCACGTTAGCTTCACTTGGTAGGACTAAGTTTCTTATTATTTACCAGCATGACATGCTCCGGGGCGTGACGGACACGGGCCAGCGGGTCGCCGATCTGCTCGACGCACAGCGACATGCGCTCCCTCTTCTTCTTCTTGCTCTTCTTCGCGCCGTCGGCCGCTGCGGATCCCTGGTCGCCGGAGATGCCGACCTGGCACTGCCGCTCGAGCTCCTCCACCGCCGGCAGGTCCCTCTCCATGTCAAGCTCCCTCACCGTTACGGGCATCGCGATCCTCTCCACACCCACCTTCTCTACCATCTTAAACAACTAGCTAGCTAGCTACAACTCTCTCTTGCTTGCTTGTCACTGCTCAATTGTCTTGCTAGCTTATGCTACTACTGGAACTCGGTGCTGCTTCTTCTTCTCCGGTGAGAAGGGCGTGGCGCCATTTATATAAGGTGAGATGTGTGGGGCCGGCAGAGAAAAAATAAGGTGCCATCGAAGATATGCAAAGGAGGGCGAGAGAAAAAAATGGCGACTTTTTAATACTAGCTGAATTTGGCTACTCTCACGCCCACTTTGTACTCTCTTGTCTATTGACATTTCATTGTTCTATAATTTTCTTTCGCGCTATTTTACTGGAGATGTTACCAAGCATCTTTTTTTTTCGAAAAGGCGGGAAGCCTCCGGTCTCTGCACTGATAGAAATTGTTTATTTAGAAGAAAAATATGCAAATTATGTGAGGATATACAAGAAGTACCCCGGTAAAATCATTTACCCACGGGCGTGCCCCTGTTCTGAATAAGCTCTAGTGGGCAAAAGAGATAAAGGCAGAAAAGGTTTATAATAGGCACTTATGTATTGTTAATCTTCTTCTTAGGCCGCAAACCATATTGCTTGAAAATATCCTATGCAATAATCTCAGGCGCCTGCAACCAGAATCCAGTGTATCGGTGCCTCTACAGTGTGAAAAGGTATTTTTGTATAATTCCACGGTCAAAATACCCTAGCTAGTTTCTACGGGGTACAAATAACTCATTTTAACACGTAATTTTTTATAATACTCATGCCATCCCGGAAAATACATGTACGCCTCGCCTCCCCTACGTGCACTCTCTTATCTAGTAAGATTTCACAGCTTTATAATTTTTGGCACTGATATTTACCAGATACGTTCCTCTAAAAGAAGCATCGTCATATAATTCCAGAATAAAACTACCCTAGCTGGTTTCTAAGAATTGCAAATAACTCTTAATACATAAAACTTTGTTGATGCTTATTTTTTGTGGAAAATATATGTACATCCCGTAAGATTTTACCTTTTTTAATTTTTGGCTGATATTTTATCGGAGAGGTTACCTCCCGTTTGGTAACGTACGTACCTTGTAAAACATGCACCTTCATATAATTCCCTGATTAAAATACCCTAGCAGGTTTCTACGAGTTACAAACAACTCATTTTAAGACATAAAACTTTGTTCATACTCTTCCTTCTTAGCAGAAAATATATGTATGTCTTGCGGGCGGCCCTAGCTGGCGCTCGATCGCCAAGAAGAGAATGAGCGATCGGTTTCCCCCAGCCCAATTAGGGAAAACCATGTTAGCAACTCTAAATCCGTATTTGAAAATTCAAAATGTTTTATCTCACAAACGACAACTCCGATTTAAGATCTGTTTTCACCAATAAATCCGTCTCGACGAGATCTTCAAAACTAGCACCCATGTTGATATGTTTCGAGAAACTTTTAATCGGGCTAAAAGTTATCAAGCCTCTCTATCTGAATAATCAACCCCTCCATACTTGACTGATCAACGGTAAATGTATAAAATTATCAACCTGGTGCAGACTATTGAGGGAAAGTTGGTGACACGAGCGGCAGGACAGAGACTCCGACGCCGAACGACGAAGAGGGGCGTTCCATCCAGAAACTATACAAAAAAGACCTGTGCAAAAGAACTCGCGTCCCTCGCGTCGCCTCCTCCGGGCGACTCGGGGGGCGAACCCAACTCCCAGCCGCCGCCGCCCCTCCTCCCCTCCTCCCTCTCCTCGTCGCCCCCAAGGTGGCCGGCCGGCAAAGCCGTGCGGCGCCGGTGAAGGGGGCGGCGGGGACCTAGTCCCTCTCGGCTCCTAGTGCGGCGGCTCGGAGGGAGGCCTCCCCGCCGGGGACCGGAGGCCGTGTGGCCGGCGGCGCGGTGCGCAGGAGGCGTGGCGTCGCCGGGGCGAGGCGGCTTGCCGCGCCGGCGGCGGCCGTGTGCACGCAGGCCCGGATGGGCTCGAGCGGGCCTAGATGGGCTCGTGCGGGCCTAGATGGGCACGTGCGGGCCATGCCCTCTCGGTCGAGCCGGCTCGACGCCCGGCCCCCGCCGTTTGGGGCGGCCGCGTTCTCCGCCCTCGGCGCGGCGCCGCTTCTCGCGCCGCCGGCGCCGCGCGCGGGGCTCGGTGGGCGGCCTCCCGCGGGCTCGGATGGGCCCCCGCGGTCCCCGATGGGCACCTCCCAGCTCCGCTTTCGTTTGGTGGACGGCAACAAGGCACCCCGCTCGGCGGGTCACCTCTTCTCGCCGTGGCCTACGTTGGGCCCGACGACGACGTCGACACTCCGTGCGAAAGCTTCGCACCATTCGGTGCCGATGTTGGCGGTGCCCTTGGGTACCGTTTTCCCGTTGAGGGCTTCATCGGGGGCTTCGTCTCCCGCCGTCGCGAGTTCTTGCGTTCTCCGGGTGAAAACCTCTGCTCCTTGGAGCGGGCGGCGGCGACACACTGTGCCGTTACCTTCTTGAAGGCGCCGCTTTTGGAGTCCGTAGTCCTCGTGGTGTGGTAGTTGTGCGGTAGTTGTGCTTGGTTGCCTTGTCGCCGAGGGTGGTGGATGCCGGGCGGCGGCCCCGGACGGTTGACGTGCGCCGAGGCGGCGGCCTCGGATGGTCTTGCAGCCGATGACTCCATGGGGTGTGGTCATGGTCTTGCAAGGCATGGGTGGCGTGTTCGTGCTACGTGGGTAGCGAGCTCGTCGGCCCGGCCTACGCGACGGGGTGGTCGGTGTGGCCGGCAAGTCGGGGCGGCGGCCCCGGACCTTTGGCGCGGCGTTCGTGGTCCGCGGGTGGTCGCCTTGGTAGCTTGGGCTACAGGTCGTCCACGCCGTGCGGCGTTGCGGCTCGCCTCCGAGCAGGGACGTCGGAGCAGCGGCTCCGGGTTTGGTGGTGTGTGTTTGGTTGTCGGTGGTCTCGTTTCGTGTGGGCGATGAGGCCCCGACTTTTGTGCGGTTTTTTCAGCCGGTTTCCCTCATAAACTCGGCCACTCTGTATGGTTTTTGGGCCCGGTTTCCCTGATTAACTGAGCCAAATCTTCTTCTAGTAATATATCGAGCAGCTCACCTGCCGAATTCTCAAAATATTGAGGGAAAGTTCTGCATGCATGCACAAATAGACGAATCTGCTGATGTCAGCGGAATCTTTTCCAAATTTGTAAATTCAAAATGTTTTAACTTTCAAATGACAACTCCAAATTGAGATTCGCTTTCACCAATAAATCCGTCTCGACGAGATCTTCAAAACTAGCACCCATGTTGATATGTTTCGAGAAACTTTTTTACGGGCTAAAAGTTATCAACCCTCTCTATCTGAATAATCAACCTTTCCGTACTTGAGTGATCAACGGTGAATGTATAAAATTATCAACCTGGTGCAGGCTATTGAGAAAAAGTTCTGCATGCATGCACAAATAGACGAATCTGCTGATGTCAGCGGAATCTTTTTCAAATTTGAAAATTTAAAATGTTTTAACTTTCAAACGACAACTCCAAATTAAGATTCGCTTTCACCAATAAATCTGTCTCGACGAGATCTTCAAAACTAGCACCCATGTTGATATGTTTCGAGAAACTTTTTTTCCGGCTAAAAGCTATCAACCCTCTCTATCTGAATAATCAACCCCTCCGTACTTGAGTGATCAACGGTGAATGTATAAAATTATCAACCTAGTTTAGACTATTGAGGGAAAGTTCTGCATGCATGCATGCATGCACAAATAGACGAATATGCTGATGTCAGCGGAATCTTTTCCAAATTTGTAAATTCAAAACGTTTTAACTTTCAAACGACAACTCCAAATTAAGATTCGCTTTCACCAATAAATCCGTCTCGACGAGATCTTCAAAACTAGCACCCATGTTGATATGTTTAGAGAAACTTTTTTTCGGGCTAAAAGTTATCAACCCTCTCTATCTGAATAATCAACCCCTCCGTACTTGAGTAATCAATGGTAAATATATAAAATTATCAACCCCAAAGTTAATTTTATTTGAAACAGTTTAGCGATATTTTTTTTAGTTTAGAAGCTATCAACCTGGTGTCCTGTTATTTATCAACAGTAAATATAAATAACTACCAACCCTAAAAATCTTATTTTATTTTGAATATTTTGGCGACTCTTTTTAGTTTACAATTTATCAACCCGGTGCCCCGTTATTTATCAATGATAATTATAAATAACTACCGACCCTAAAAAGTATTCCATTTAGAATATTTTAGCGAACATTTTTTTATTTTACGAGGTATCAACCCGGTGTCTCATTATTTATCAACGATAAATATAAATAAATAATAACCCTAAAAAGTATTTCATTTAGAATATTTTAGCGACTCTCTTTTAGTTTAGAAGCTATCAACCCGGTGACCCGCTATTTATCAATGGTAAATATAAATAAATATCAATCCTAAAAAATTAATTTAATTTAAAATATGTAGCGACTCTTTTTTGTTTACAAGTTATCAACCCGATGCCCCGTTATTTATCAACGGTAAATATAAATACCTAGCAACCCTAAAAAGTAATTTTCATTAAGAATTTTTTTAGCAACTTTTGTTAGCTTACAACTTAAAACAGTACTTAAGTTGAGTAGCAAGTGGTAGTTCATTTGAGTTGCAAGTGGATCTTCCCACCCATTATTTTCCCCCTTAAAAACCACTGGCCCGAAAAAGGGAATTGCAAAAGGACCCCATTAAATATGAATTACCGTACGAAAAAAAACCCAAAATGGAATTGTAAAAAGAGAATTGCAAGTCTGCCTCGTGCTGAAAAAAAAGAGTGAGATGCTATGTGTATGCATGCAACAACTTATGAAACAGTGCTGAAAAGTTGGCTCATTAAGTGCAAATCCATGAGATACTCTCTGCATGTGCATGCATGCAGTGTGAACGGTCTTGGCTGCATGCAACTTGCAAAGTAGTAATACAAGCTATTAGTGTGAACATGTGTGAACGCAATTAAAACACTACGTGATACAAAAGGGAATTGAGTCGCGCTTTCGCGCGAGCGCTCCGCACCGACAGAAACTGAGCGCTCGAACGAGTGATTGCCAGAGAGGGGATTCGATGTCTTGCCCCCTTTGCACTCTCTTACCCAAGAAGATTTCACCGTTTAATAATTTTGGACCCTAACATTTTGGTTATCGGAGACTTTACCCTAAGCTAGATAAGTGTCTCATGTAAAGCATGGATCTTTGTATAATTCCCCGCTCAAACTACCCTAGCTGATTTTTACGAGTTACAAATAACTCATCTTAAAACATAAATCCTTGTGCATACTCCCTTCCTCCAGGAAAATACATTTATGGCCTGCCCCCTGTCCAGTCTTTTATCCAGTAAGATTTCATTATTTAATAAAGTTTGGCCCTAATATTTTACGGGAGACGTGACCTTATGCAAGATAACGTCTTGTGTAAAACAATCATCTTTGTACTTGCTCACCCTACCCTACTTTTTTTTTGAACTTCACCCTACCCTAATTGGTTTCTAAGAGTTATAAATAAATGTTTCACAAAAAAATTATAAATAACTCATAAAAAATTATTAGTACTCCCTCTTCCGGAAAAATATGTGTATGTCCTATTTTTTACATGGATACCAGGAGCTTCCTCATATATGAAATTCAAACATTAACACAATCTTTAACGCTGCCCTTTTTCATTGGTCATTGCATTGTTTTCTGTTGTATCCCTATATCCAATCCCATCACCAAAGCCATCCAGGCACGGGAAATCGAGATGGAAAAAAGTTGTTGGGGCTTATTACGAAATCCTAAAAACTAGCATGCCTATTTTTGAAGAAAATAGTATATAAGTATATATGGTCATGTTTAGGGAGCCAGCCGTTTTGTCTCAACACATGTCCCCATTATGGAATAAATATTTTGAAAATTTTATTTTTTCCAAGAATATGTTTTTTGTAAGAATGTACATTTTTGCGTCTTCTACATAGCCTAAAATATTTTACCGGAGACGTTACCTTCCGCCATGTAACAGGTAATGTCTCCAGTAAAACATGGAACTTCATATAACGTTACCCTTTTTTTTTATCTTCGGATGCTTCGGTTCACCGGTGTATCTATACCACCTACCATCATCAAAGCCATGCATGCATGGCTAACAACAGGAGATCGGGATGACAAAAAAAGCTAAGGCTGCTTATCACAAAATCATAAAGCTAATATACATATTTTCAAAGGAAGGAGCATACAGGTATATATGGTCATGTTTAGGAACGTGTCGTGTTGTTTCAAAGGAGTAGGCAGATGCTACCATCGCGAAAAACACGTTTTAAATGTTTAAAACATTTTCCAAAAATATGTTTTTGTAAGAATGTACATGTTTGTGTCTTTTACAAATCATGAAATATTTTACTCGAGACATTACCTTCCAACAGTTAGTGTATCTTGTGTAAATGATGCATCCTCGTATAATTAACCCCTAAAACTACCTAGCTTGTTTCTACGAGTTACAAACAACTAATTGTAAAACATAAAAGATTGTTAATGCTCCCTTTGTTCCGAAAAAATAATGTACGTCTCTCGCCCAACTTTGCACTCTCTTATCCAGTAAGATTTCAGTATTCTATAATTTATGGTCCATGAATTTTATCGGTATGTCTCCTATAAAATAGGCATCTTCGGACAATTCCACTCACAAACTACTTGGTTTCTATGAGTTACAAATAACTCATTTTAACACATTAAAATTTATTAATACTCATTCTTCTGGGAAAGTATATGTATGCCCTATGTTTTATGTGGATACCACGAGCTTCATCATATATATACAATTCGGACATTAAGTTGAACCTGTAATATGGCTTTTTATCGGCGGTTGAATCTGCTTTCTGCTGTTTCCCTATCCTCTCATCAAAGACATCCATTCATGGGTAACAATGGGAAATTGGTATGGGAAGAAGTAAGGGGCTTATTACGAAATCATAATAAACAAAATTTTCCAATTTTCGAAGGAAGAAGTATATAGGTTATGTTTAGGGATTCGCCGTTTTGTCTCATAGGAAGAAGCACTCCCATTATGAAAAACATATTCTAAAATGTTTGACATTTTTTTTTTGAAAAAATTATGTTCATGTAGGAATGTACATGTTTGTGTCTTTCACATATATCTTGACATTTTTTGTGGTAAATAACATATATAGTGTGGTAGGCAAAAGGACAAAAATATCTCGTGAATAGTCATTTTGTGGCACCAAAAAAATTCTTTTTTACGCATATCGTAATTGTTTTTTTTTCATAAATCTTATATGAAACAATGTATAGAATATGTAGATTTACACTTGAGACTATTTTCAAATGTTTTTTACACTTCAAAATGTGTTTTCCACGGGAGGACTCATTCGAGCCAAAGTGGATTTCCGTATGGTTTAGTTAGTTTCACATATCTGTCTCTCTCCCCCACCGAAGTTTGAATTGATGTAGACAAATGGTGCCTGATTTGTGGCCAGTACGTGAAGACCATGGCTCCGTGATTACTAGTACTAATAACTTGTCCTAGTCAGACAACGATGTTGGGCACATTTAACTAAAGGCACAATCAACCTTAAGCTAACTAATCTTATACTACTAACGTACTTTTTTAAGGAGTAGTTAACATACCAGCCTCGTTTAAACAAGTACTATAAGATTCTGATCAAAATGTGTAAGCGAAGCTCACTTTTATTATTGTTAAATCGTCCAACTTATATTATTGCATACATTAAGGCGATGCAAACTAGGATAGATAGGGCAGAACCAATCTGATTCTAGGGCATCCAAACATATATTCCATGCCAAGTAGTTCTGGATATATATGTGATCTGTTGCAGCATCCTTCGTATGATCAAATTAATTAATAGACTAGCGGACTAAAAACTTGCCCATGCCATCAAGAGAAGCAGCATAAGGGCATGTTACCTATCTTAGATGTCAGATAGAATGATTTGATGAGTTAGAAGAGAGAGAGAGAAACATATTTTTTTCTTGTCTTCTCTTAACCAGGAGATGTTCTCCCAGTATGAGAAAAATAAGGCAATTTGTTCCTTGTACAATATGTCTTCTCACAATCATATATTTTATTGTTTAATTTTAAAAAACCCATAAATTTAGGAGCATTAAATATTAATTGTTAAGATACTTAAGAGATATGCTCCATGTACAGTATGATTTTTTTGTCTTCTCTATACTACCGATTGATCAAATGTTGCAGAAGAAATCATGTCCAAGTCGTAATGTATTAATTTCAAAATGGAGTGAATTATAAGCATGTAGAATTTTGTAGAATTTCTTATTTCTTTTCACATTGCGACCCATACTCCCTTTGTTTATAAATATCTGACATCTAGAAAGCGTGCAATAAAATTTATTTTACCTAAAAATTAATTTACTTTATAAACTGAAATAGTATCGCTAGATTGTTCATGCAAAACCTTTTGTTATACTAAAATACATAATTTTCTGCAAACTTATATGTGCAAAAAATGGTTAAAGATAGATATTCATCACCGTCTTAATATCTACAATGTCACCTGCATACAAATGAGAGTACAAATTATTCATATAATTGCATGTATATTTTTTGGCATGAAGTAGCTTCCCTTGGGAAATACTATGGTTTTGCAATTCTACTATTCAGAGTGTGTGTATGCTAATTCTGTACCAGGGTAAAGGTACAAAAGAAATATAATTAGCATACATAATGTTATTTCCGAATTATGTGCGTACTGGAAGATGTATTCATGCATCATTTATTAGCATGTGCTTTTGTTCAAAAAGAGCATTTTTGTTCTTTACTGTTGGATGGATACCTCGATGTAGACTACTACCTCCGTCCCAAGGAATAAGGCGCACGCGTATTCCAAGGCGAACTTTGACCATAAAAATTGAGCAACAAAATCTTAGTTATATTATATGTAATTAGTATCGTTGGGTTCGTATTGAAAAACACTTTCTAATGATGTTAATTTCATACAAACAATCTTCATATATTTGAAGTAATTCTTAGTCAAACAAAAAGCACGTAAAACAAGGACGCCTTATTCCTTGAATCGGAGGTAGTATATATATATGAATGCCTTCCGTTGATGTCACGTAGACGGGTCTAAATATCGGTTTTGGCTGCACGGCAAAATTAATTCCGTACCTTTCCAAGTCATAGCTGGACATACACAGAAACAGAACCACATCATATTTAGCAAGGTCCAATCCTTCTTCTCTTTCCCTCCCTCTTCTCTATTAACTAAACTAGATAAATTTCATATGGTGTTGTGATTACTTAATTTTATGGTTTTTTGCTACAGTTTGATGTGAAATCATATCAAAAATCATACAATCTTATAGATTTGATATGAAATTCTTGCTGCTGTTATTGTTTTTACTAACTAGAGTGCACACTAGCTAACGACCCCGAACTATCGAATGGCCAAGAGGACTTTTAGGTACATTGGTTGTGTTTAATTAGTGTCACGGTGCGCTACTTCTTGGCTTGGCTCCATGACTCCATCAGTTAATTGCTAGTGGGGATTGTAATTAATATGCTTCACTCAGTCGTTTTCAAGCAGTCACTCTCATAATTAGCACAACTAAAGAACAAACTTCACTTGTTTATATTTGCTCCAAAAAGAACTCCGATAGTTACACATAGTGAGAGGAATGATAAGGATCTTTCTTGGACATTTGTGGTTACATATCATTGCGAGGAACTTGGCAGTGACGTGCATGCTGAGCTATCAGCGTTTGGCCAGTTTAGTCAGAAACCCGCGCTAGCTAATTGAACTTGATTTATATGTAATTTAAGTAAACCCTGTTCAACGGTCAAGAGCTTTGAGCAAACAACACGGCCACAAGCAACATATTTTTTTAGCAAAAAGTGATGCCATCTAGTAGGTAGGTAGGTATCTGAATTAACTAAGTGTATTATGTACAAGTGATCCTAAAAAAAAGGTAAAATTACGCGCACAAGTGTGGAGTCAAATGTGGAGTGTAGATCGATCGACCAAGTTAGTCAAGTAACCATGGTTTAACAAGAGATAAAAACTTATTAACTTGACTAGTCGGTGTGTCGAGTAGGACGTGGTTGCTTCTTGGTTTGCATCGACACAAGTCCTTTTGACTCTTGCGAGGTTTCCTAGCTGCTTTCCAACCAGTGACAGGTGGCCTTGCATCTTTCCTAGCTGATGCATGCAGCATGCTTGCTTTTTGTAAGAAAAAATGTGTTCATCCGGCATAGATTAATGCAAGCATGCAAAGACATATGGAAAGGAGAAGAGAGAAGGGGGGTCCAAAAAGTACATGGATGTCTGATTGACGCAAATGTACACATTGATTAGTGATGCTTAGTTGGATAACCTCTGAATAGTCCAACCTTGCTATTGTTTAGAGGTCCTTTGCATGCTTCTACTCTAGGGAGTCGTTAACGACCGAACTGTATCTCTTTGCTGGACACAAACTTAGGCATTGGTTACTGATGTCTTGTTTGTTTAGTGTCACTAGCTCCTGACTGAATAGTCCACCGGCTGTACACCGGCCTAGCTATGCAGTTAGCGTGCATGCCTTGCTCACTTCTCTCGTTGTGTGCCAACCCTCTTGCATACTTGGAGTAGTTTAGAGGCTTCTAGCCTGTGCCGTTTCGTTTTGTAATCGGACTAGTAGCTAGTGTGTAGGTCGAAAGTTGTGGTTTACTTAGGCATTGATATGCTTTTCTCGGGAGTCACTCACGAGTAACGACGACGACTTAAGTATTTTTTTGGGCGTAATTGCTGACCTTGCCGCGTGAGTGAATATTCCGGGCAGATGCACACGCAAGTCAAGTCAAATCTAGTTGCATTTGCCAAACATGTATACTTTATGGTTCCCTAAGTAATATTATACTACCATGTGTGCAGCAGAGAGTCGACACGGTATGGACGACAGCGGTATGTGTGTAGCAGAGACTCGACAAGGTATGGACATGCTAGGGTTTTGGCCTAATGGTTCCTCGACAAATTAACTAATAATGCTAGCACTAAACTAAAAAGGTTTTACGAAGTTATTACGGTGCACCGTCCAAGTTACTCCCTCCATCCCACCAAACATGTCAAAGGTTTATCAAAATTTGAATGTATGTAGACACTAAATAGTGATACGTACATTTAAATTTTAACAAACCTTCAACATGTTTCGTGGGACGGAGGAAATATAACATATGTTAGGGTGTAGCCGTATTATGCTCAGTGGATAATATATAGTTTAGGCAGAGTTGAGTCCAAGGGAAACTAGGTAATGTATGAAAAAGATAGATTTATACTTTAATAAATTATTAATCCTAACTAATACTTCCTCCGGTCTGATTAAGCTGACGTGGAGTTGTGAAGGATAGTGAGCACGTACTACATGTACGCGCGTCAATTAAAACAGACCAGAGGTAGTGTGTCATTAATTTGAATAATCAGTGCTAGCTAGCTAGGGTTTTTGCCAAACTTGTATACTATATAGGGTAACAACGACGCATGGGAGAAGAACTGGAGGGGCACATTTAATAGGGAGCTTGACTGAATTTTTGTGTCATGATGATAATTTGTTAAGCTTGTGGCGGCATTGTAAGTACATTCAGCTAATTGTTGTTAATTATATGCGTGCAAAGAGACGACACGGTACGACAGTGGTATATGTATGTAGGATGTAGCAGAGACTCGACAAGGTGTGGACATGCTAGGGTTTTTGCCTAATGGTTCCTCGACACATGCTGTACTTGTTTGTTTAGTTATTAACTACTAATACTACTCCGTTGAACTAAGCTTCTTTTAAACGATACGATATTGTTGGCGTCTGGCATTCATTACACGTTGCACCGTCAGGACATACATGCATGTCCGCTGCCGAATATCCAACGGAGTATACAGCTAGCAAGTTCGGCCTTGACACTTGAGTATACTCTTGCTAGGGTGCTATAGATCCCTTAAGATATCTCTACGTGCTCATCGACGAACACTTGCGGACAAGAATATTTCAGTGCGTGCTCGACAGGACCGTAGTTCATACTACTCCTAGTAACATACATGTAGGAGCTTGGCAGCTGGGCAGAAGGAGTTTCAGGCCAGGCCAAGCACTTGGCGCCAATCTAGACCATCAAATCAGCAATGCATGTACACTTGTTATGCCCACTCACCTCCTGCCATATGTCACGTGCTGCCACATCAACGCACACGCATGCATGCATGTACGGTGCATACACGCCGGTGAATTCTTCGACCTAAATGACACTTATGGTCCTCTTGGTCACGTCACTTTGGTTGGCTTAATTGAAGTACACGATCCATCTAAAATGGGGTAACCTAGCTGTATATTTTTTACCTAGAGGTCTGAGAATTTTTTTCACAGACGTGGCATCATTGAGCAGGGTCGGATCTAGGCCCCAGGACACCGGGGCCATGGCCTGGGGCGCAAAGACGGCAACCAGGCTTCACCGTTGCTTCATTGGACATTGCTGCCCGGTGTAGCTACTCTAACAATGAAGCTGGTCGGGGTGCGCCGTCATCCTCGGCCCGCCACTTTGTTGAGTCCAGCCATTTTAAATGGTGTGGCCTAACAGAAGTAGCCAAACAAACGAACGTGTCTTCGCTATTTTGTTCCATCTTGGGCTATAAATTACTAAGTCAAGTTACTCAAATAAGCCAACCAAAATAGGGGGACCCCAATGGTTCATACAAGTTTGAAAGTTTTTCTAGAAGCCACAAGTGGTTAAATGTCCAGCAAACAACCATTTAGGTTAAATAAATCCATGCCATGAGAATGGCTAAACGGAGGCCGAGCTACATGTAGCCCTAATTTGAAATGTGCAAAAATCATGTTTAGCCAATGATATGATGTATACTTCAAACGTGTAAAATCTCAATAGGAACTTGTGTAGCCTAGAATATAACGTGGTCCACATTGAGATTATGCATGCATGTCGTACACATCATTGGCTAACCAAAAGTGTAGCTTGAGCTACATGTAGCCTTTTTTTAAAAAAAAACACCATTTTAATGTTTTAAAAAATCTTAAATTAAATCTACATGTAGACAATACTATGATCTATAAAGGTGGAAATTTTGAACTCAAAAGACCAATACCTTATATTCAAGGCTGTGCAAAAGTTACAAATTCGGACATCTATAGTAGTGAATAGTGTAGGTTATCAAAATCTATCAGATGCTATCTTTTTTTGGTAGAGTCCTGAATATAAGGTATCTTGAGTTCAAATGTTACAGATTGGTAGACCACGTCATTGTCTACATCCAGATTACTCTCAGATTTTTTTGAAACTTTAGTATCGCATTTTCGATTTTTTTTCATGAAATGAGTTACATGTACCTCGGCCTACAAAAATAGAGCTACATGTAGCCTTTATTTTGAAATATTCAATCAGCTTTAAAGTTTTGAAAAAATTCTAAAACTTTGTTTCATATTTTTTTAAATTTTAAAATATGAATTATCAGTGTTTGAAAATAAAAAGGGCTATAGAGCCCTCCGTTTTGAGTTTCCCTCCATGCCAGTTAGTAGGGAGCGGTGTTTTGGAACATGGGTGCATATGCTCCCTATATTTTAAAATGCATCTTACGTATATTTTAATTTTTCTAAAAAATTGAAACTAAAAGTTCGCGCGTACATCTTCACGTGCTATGAGCTCACAAAGTCGTTTCATAAAAAAT
Source organism: Lolium rigidum (assembly GCF_022539505.1). Classification (NCBI taxonomy): domain Eukaryota; kingdom Viridiplantae; phylum Streptophyta; class Magnoliopsida; order Poales; family Poaceae; genus Lolium; species Lolium rigidum. Next base: position 347,954,396 of record NC_061508.1, read on the forward strand.
TAACTTATTATGTGACGTGTGTAAAAAAGACAAAATTCAATGCTAAAAATAATGCTTTTCACAAGATAAACTTTCTCTTTTTTATATAGACCACACAAAATATTGGTTTTTCGTGAAATTGGACGAACACACGTATATTATGGAGATGTACATGTAGAATTTTTTGTCCAAATTTTTCGACATTTCGAAATATAATTTTTTGGTAGAGGGAGTATACGCACCCGGGAGCCGAATTGAATTTCCGATAGACATATATAGTGCCAATTAAGTGGTAGTACATGGCAGCACCCCCGACAGATGGAGGAACCAAAGCATGCAAGAAAGGAACTGTGTGTACGTACGAGCCGGAAACAGTGTGGTCGCCGGTAGCTCCTTTTTTTGGTGAGACCCCAGCTAGCTAGGGCTGCGTACATTCGCCACGCACGTACGACTCTTGTTTTGTTTCTGTGTGAAGTGTACCTCTGATTCTGCACAGTGAATTTTTTGCACGGAACGATAGATCTCTCTAGCCATGCACGGATCGGAGCTCTGCCAGGATTTCCGGCTGGTCGTCGCTAGCTGCGGGACAATCCCCTTTTGTTCTCTACTCGACCTAATTTTCTTGGTTATACACCGGCCGGGTGTGCAGTAAGGATAAAACAATAGTTACTGAAGAGGAGATCAGGATAGCTGTGTTTGGATCTTATGCTGATGGTTTATCTTTTATGTTTTACCAGAAATTCTGGGATGTTGTTAAATATGACTTGATCAATATGTTTAATGCTTGGTTTAGAGATGACTTAGATCTGTATAGACTAAATTTTGCTATGATTACCCTCATCCCTAAAGAAAATGAGGCAAGATCTATGAAAAAGTTTAGGCCTATTAGCTTACTAAACTGCTCCTTTAAAATATTCACTAAAGTCTTAACTAATAGATTAGCTAAAATCATTGATAGGCTCATCTCTTATCACCAATATGCTTTTATTAGAGGAAGGTTTATTTTAGAAAGTGTAGTAACTGCTTATGAGGTCATTCATGAAGTGCATAAAAACAAAGACAAAGGCTTAGTACTAGAGCTTGATTATGAAAAAGCCTATGATAAGGTTAACTTGGATTTTCTCTATGAAGGTGTAGAACTTAGAGGGTTCAACCCCACTTTCATTCGTTTTATTAGATAGATTACTTAGGGAGGATCTGTGGGAGTAAAAGTGAATGATACCGAGGGGGATTTTTTCCTAACTGGGAAACGTTTGAGACATGGGGACCCCATTGCCCCTCTCTTATTCAACTGCATTGTAAATGTTTTCTCTATGATGCTAGTGAAAGAAACTGAAGGAGATTTGATTAGTGGTCTTTGCTCTAATTTCTTACCTGGAGGGATTGTCAGCCTCCAATATGCCGATGATACCTTGTGGTTTCTTAAAAATGATCCTAGAGTTGCTCTAAACCTAAGGTGGATCCTTACCTGTTTTGAACAAATTTCTGGAATGAGAGTGAATTTTCATAAAAGTGAATTTATCCCCATCAATATGGATGTGGTAGAAACACAACCCTTTCTAGATATTTTCAGTGTGTCATGGGAAGATTCCCTATTAAATATCTAGGTATACCTCTACATCATGACATATTAAGGAGAGAAGATTTGCAACCTCTCATTGAGAATATTCTCAAAAGATTCACTCGATGGAGAGGGAAACTTCTATCCTCTGCTGCCAAGAGAATTCTTATCCAAGCTTGTCTAGCTAGTATCCCCATCTATTTACTCTCGTTTTTTAAATTTCCTAAATGGGCTTTGCATTTAATAGATACACAGATGGCCAACTTCATGTGGAATGATGAAGAAGGCAATCATAAGATACACCTGGCCAATTGGCCTTCTATTTGTATGAAAAAAGATTTTGGAGGCCTAGGAATACCAAACTTACAAGATTTAAATATCTGTCTGATTGGTTCTTGGATTAAGAGATATATCCAGAGTGAGGGGCTCTGTGGAGGAAATTTTTAGATGCTAAATAGTATAACACAAGAAAATCCCTACCATTTTGTCGTGTCATGATCTCTGATGCGTGTAGTTGACACATCCGTTGGGAACCCCAAGAGGAAGGTGTGATGCGCACAGCAGCAAGTTTCTCTCAGTAAGAAACCAAGGTTTATCGAACCAGTAGGAGTCAAGAAGCACGTTGAAGGTTGTTGGTGGCGGAGTGTAGTGCGGCGCAACACCAGGGATTCCGGCGCCAACGTGGAACCCGCACAACACAATCACAGTACTTTGCCCCAACGTAACAGTGAGGTTGTCAATCTCACCGGCTTAATGTAAACAAAGGATTAAACGTATTGTGTGGAAGATGATGATTGTTTGCGAAGAACAGTAAAGAACAATTACAGTAGATTGTATTTCAGATGTAAAGAATAGAACCGGGGTCCACAGATCACTAGTGGTGTCTCTCCCATAAGATAAGCAGATGTTGGGTGAACAAATTACAGTTGGGCAATTGACAAATAAAGAAGGCATAACAATGCACATACATATATCATGATGAGTACTATGAGATCTAATCAGAGTCATTACGACAAAGTACATAGACCGCTATCCGAGCATGCATCTATGCTCGAAAAGTCCACCTTCAGAGTTATCATCCGAACCCCTCCAGTATTAAGTTGTAAACAACGGACAATTGCATTAAGTATGGTGCGTAATGTAATCAACACAAATATCCTTAGATAAAGCATCGATGTTTTATCCCTAGTGGTAACAAGACATCCACATCCTTAGAACTTTCGTCACTCGTCCCGCATTTAATGGAGGCATGAACCCACTATCGAGCATAAATACTCCCTCTTGGAGTCACAAGTATCAACTTGGCCAGAGCCTCTACTAGCAACGGAGAGCATGCAAGAAATAACATATATGATAGATTGATAATCAACTTGACATAGTATTCAATATTCATCGGATCCCAACAAACACAACATGAAGGATTACAAATAGATGATCTTGATCATGATAGGCAGCTCACAAGATCTAACATGATAGCACAATGAGGAGAAGACAACCATCTAGCTACTGCTATGGACCCATAGTCCAGGGGTGGACTACTCACACATCGATCCGGAGGCGATCATGGCGATGAAGAGACCTCCGGGAGATGATTCCCCTCTCCGGCGGGGTGCCGGAGGCGATCTCCTGAATCCCCCGAGATGGGATTGGCGGCGGCGGCGTCTCTGGAAGGTTTTCCGTATCGTGGCTCTCGGTACTGGGGGTTTCACGACGAAGACTTTAAGTAGGCGGAAGGGCAGGTCAAGGGGCGTCACGAGGGGCCCACACAACAGGGCTGCGCGGGCCCCTTGTTGGCCGCGCCGCCCTACTGTGGCGGCGCCCCGTGGCCCCACTTCGTCTCCTCTTCGGACTTCTGGAAGCTTCGTGCAAAAATAGGACCCTGGGTGTTGATTTCGTCCAATTCCGAGAATATTTCCTTACTAGGATTTCTGAAACCAAAAACAACAACTGGCTCTTCGGCATCTCGTCAATAGGTTAGTGCCGGAAAATGCATAATAATGACATATAATGTGTATAAAACATGTGAGTATCATCATAAAAGTAGCATGGAACATAAGAGATTATAGATACGTTTGGGACATATCAAGCATCCCCAAGCTTAGTTCCTACTCGCCCTCGAGTAGGTAAACGATAACAAAGATAATTTCTGAAGTGACATGCTATCATAATCTTGATCATACTATTGTAAAGCATAAGAGATGAATGCAGCGATTCGTAGCAATGATGAAGATAATGAGTAAACAAATGAATCATATAGCAAAGACTTTTCATGAATAATACTTTCAAGAAAAGCATCAATAAGACTTGCATAAGAGTTACTCATAAAGCAATAAATTCAAAGTAAAGGCATTGAAGCAACACAAAGGAAGATATAAGTTTCAGCGGTTGCTTTCAACTTCAACATGTATATCTCATGGATAATTGTCAACACAAAGTAATATAACAAGTGCAATAAGTAAACATGTAAGAATCAATGCACACAGGTTGATACAAGTGTTTGCTTCGGGATAGAAAGAATAGGCAAACTGACTCAACAATAAAGTAGAAGATAGGCCCTTCGCAGAGGGAAATTGATTACTATATTTGTGCTAGAGCTTTTCATTTTGAAAACAAGAAACAATTTTGTCAACGGTAGTAATAAAGCATATGTGTTATGTATAAGACATCTTATAAGTTGCAAGTCTCATGCATAGTATACCAATAGTGCTCGCACCTTGTCCTAATTAGCTTGGATTAACACGGATTATCATTGTATAGCATATGTTTCAACCAAGTGTCACAAAGGGGTACCTCTATGCCGCTCGTACAAAGGTCTAAGGAGAAAGCTCGCATTGGATTTCTTGCTTTTGATTATTCTCAACTTAGACATCCATACCGGGACAACATAGACAACAGATAATGGACTCCTCTTTAATGCATAAGCATTCAACAACAATTAATTTTCTCATAAGAGATTGAGGATTATTGTCCAAACTGAAACTTCCACCATGAATCATGGCTTTAGTTAGCGGCCCAATGTTCTTCTCTAACAGTATGCATACTCAAACCACTTGATCATGAAAATTGCCCTTACTTCAGACAAGACGAACATGCATAGCAACTCACATGATATTCAACAAAGGTAAAAGAGTTGATGGCGTCCCCAGAAACATGGTTACCGCTCAACAAGCAACTTATTAAGAAATAAGACACATAAGTACATATTCTTCACCACAATAGTTTTTAAGGCTACTTTCCCATGAGCTATGTATTGTAAAAGCAAATAATAGAATTTTGAAGGTAGCACTCAAGTAATTTACTTTGGAATGGCGGAGAAATACCATGTAGTAGGTAGGTATGGTGGACACAAATGGCATAGTATTGGCTCAAGGATTTGGATGCACGAGAAGAATTCCTCTCAATACAAGGCTATGCTAGCAAGGTTGTTTGAAGCAAACTCAAGTATAAAAGGTGCAGCAAAGCTCACATATGAACATATTGTAACTATTATAAGACTTTATATTGTCTCCTTGTTGTTCAAACACCTCAACCGAGAAAATATCTAGACTCTAGAGATCAATCATGCAAACCAAATTTTAACAAGCTCTATGTAGTTCTTCATTAATGGGTACAAGGTACATGATGCAAGAGCTTAAACAAGATCTATATGAGCACAACAATTGCCAAGTATCACATTATTCAAGACATTAAACCATTTACCACATGCGGCATTTTCCGTTTCCAACCATATAACAATGAATGAAATAGTCCAACTTTCGCAATGAACATTAAAGATAAAGCTAAGAACATATGTGTTCATACGAAACAGCGGAGCGTGTCTCTCTCCCAAACAAAGAATGCTAGGATCCGAATTTATTCAAACAAAAACAAAAACAAAAACAAACAAGACGCTCCAAGTAAAGCACATAAGATGTGACGGAATAAAAATATAGTTTCACTAGAGGAACCTCGATAGGTTGTCGATGAAGAAGGGATGCCTTGGGCGTCCCCAAGCTTAGACGCTTGAGTCTTCTTAAAATATGCAGGGATGAACCACGGGGCATCCCCAAGCTTTGACTTTTCACTCTTCTTGATCATATTGTATCATCCTCCTCTCTTGACCCTTGAAAACTTCCTCCACACCAAACTCGAAACAAACTCATTAGAGGGTCAGTGCATAATTCATATATTCAGAGGTGACATAATCATTGTTAACACTTCTGGACATTGCACAAAGCTACTGAAAGTTAATGGAACAAAGAAATCCATCAAACATAGCAAAACAGGCAATGCGAAATAAAAGGCAGAATCTGTCAAAACAGAACGATCCGTAAAGACGAATTTTAAAGAGGCACCAGACTTGCTCAGATGAAAATGCCCAAATTGAATGAAAGTTGCGTACATATCCGAGGATCACGCACGTAAATTGGCAGATTTTTTAATTTTTCTACAGAGACTATCTGCTCAAATTCGTGACGGCAAGAAATACGTTCCTGCGCAGCAATCCAAATCTAGTATTGGCTTTACTATCAAAGACTTTACTTGGCACAACAATGCAATAAAATAAAGATAAGGAGAGGTTGCTACAGTAATAACAACTTCCAAGACTCAAATATAAAATAAAGGTGCAGAAGTAAAATAATGGGTTGTCTCCCATAAGCGCTTTTCTTTAACGCCTTTCAGCTAGGCGCAGAAAGTGTGTATCAAGTAACATCAAGAGATGAAGCATTAGCATTCTTACCAGAGGTGTTGGGAGTTTCCTCAACAATGCATTGTATCTGGTCTATATAAGTAACTCCTCTTTGTACACTTTTAGGCTTACTGTTCTCATCAAACAAATTTTCAGGAACAAGCCAAGCATAGTTATTTTCTAGAGCTTCATGCATCCCTAGGAGCTTACTAGGTATCGGTACTTTAATCTCCCCACTATCATTAACATTATTAGTGTACTTTATTCTATCCATGTCCATCTTTTCAAGTGTTCTTTTAAAATCAGGGAACGAACCAAGCCTCTTATGCTTAATAAAAACTTTTCTAGCTTCTTTAACTATATCTTCAAATTCTCTACCAAGGACTTTTAAAACAAAATCTCTCTTTTCTCCCATCTCCATATCAGAAAGTGTAAGAAACATATGTTGCATTATGGGATTGAGATTAACAAATCTAGTTTCCAACATGTGTACTAAACAGGTGGAAGCACTTTCATAAGTAGGAACAACTTTTAATAATGGTGTATCTTCAAAATCTTCATCCATACTAACATGGGTGAAAAATTCTTCTATATTATCTCTTCCAATGATAGACCCACGTCCTACCGGTATGTCTTTCAGAGTGAACTTAGGAGGAAACATGATGAAATGAACTAAAGGTAAATAAAGTAAATGCAAGTAACTAATTTTTTTTTTGTGTTTTTGATATAGAGAACAAGACAGTAAATAAAGTAAAACTAGCAACTAATTTTTTTGTGTTTTTGATATAAGAAGCAAACAAAGCAGTAAATAAAGTAAAGCAAGACAAAAACAAAGTAAAGAGATTGGAAGTGGAGACTCCCCTTGCAGCGTGTCTTGATCTCCCCGGCAACGGCGCCAGAAATTTGTTTGATGCGTGTAGTTGACACATCCGTTGGGAACCCTAAGAGGAAGGTGTGATGCGCACAACAGCAAGTTTCCCTCAGTAAGAAACCAAGGTTTATCGAACCAGTAGGAGTCAAGAAGCACGTTGAAGGTTGTTGGTGGCGGTGCGGCGCAACACCAGGGATTCCGGCGCCAACGTGGAACCTGCACAACACAATCACAGTACTTTGCCCCAACGTAACAGTGAGGTTGTCAATCTCACCGGCTTGCTCTGTAAACAAAGGATTAAACGTATTGTGTGGAAGATGATGATTGTTTGCGAAGAATAGTAAAGAACAATTGCGATAGATTGTATTTCGGATGTAAAGAATAGGACCGGGGTCCACGGATCACTAGTGGTGTCTCTCCCATAAGATAAGCGAGATGTTGGGTGAACAAATTACAGTTGGGCAATTGACAAATAAAGAAGGCATAACAATGCACATACATATATCATGATGAGTACTATGAGATCTAATCAGGGCATTACGACAAAGTACATAGACCGCTATCCAGCATGCATCTATGCCTAAAAAGTCCACCTTCAGGTTATCATCCGAACCCCCTCCAGTATTTGAAGGAGTTATGCCCTAGAGGCAATAATAAAGTGGTTATTATTTATATCTTTATGTTTATGATAAATGTTTATATATCATGCTATAATTGTATTAACCGAAACATTAGTACATGTGTGATATGTAGACAAACAAAGAGTCCCTAGTATGCCTCTTAACTAGCTTGTTGATTAATGGATGATTAGTTTCATAATCATGAACATTGGATGTTATTAATAACAAGGTTATATCATTGTATGAATGATGTAATGGACACACCCAATTAAGCGTAGCATAAGATCTCGTCATTAAGTTATTTGCTATAAGCTTTCGATACATAGTTACCTAGTCCTTATGACCATGAGGTCATGTAAATCACTTATACCGGAAAGGTACTTTGATTGCATCAAACGCCACTGCGTAAATGGGTGGTTATAAAGGTGGGATTAAGTATCCGGAAAGTATGAGTTGAGGCATATGGATCAACAAGTGGGATTTGTCCATCCCGATGACGGATAGATATACTCTGGGCCCTCTCGGTGGAATGTCGTCTAAATGTCTTGCAAGCATATGAATAAGTTCATAAGAGACCACATACCACGGTACGAGTAAAGAGTACTTGGAGACGAGGATGAACAAGGTATAGAGTGATACCGAAGATCAAACCTCGGACAAGTAAAATATCGCGTGACAAAGGGAATTGGTATCATATGTGAATGGTTCATTCGATCACTAAAGTCATCGTTGAATATGTGGGAGCCATTATGGATCTCCAGATCCCGCTATTGGTTATTGTTCGGAGTGAGTACTCAACCATGTCCGCATAGTTCACGAACCGTAGGGTGACACACTTAAAGTTGGATGTTGAAATGGTAGAACTTGAATATGGAATGGAGTTCGAATATTTGTTCGGAGTCCCGGATGAGATCCCGGACATCACGAGGAGTTCCGGAATGGTCCATAGAATAAGATTCATATATAGGAAGTCATATTCCAAGTTTGGAAATGATCCGGTGCATTTATGGCAGGTTCTAGAAGGTTCTAGAAAAGTCCGGAAGAAATCACCATGGAAAGTAGAGTCCCGGAGGGACTCCACCTTGCATGACCAGCCAACCCTAAAGGGGAGGAGTCCAAGGTGGACTCCCTAGGGTGGCCGGCCAACCCACCTCAAGGAAAGGTGGGAGTCCCACCTTGGGTAGGACTCCCTCCTTGAGTAGGTTTCCCACATATGGGAGGTTTTAGTGTTGGGGTCTTATTCGAAGACTTGGACTAGAACTCTTGGTGCTTCCACCTATATAATGAGGGGCATAGGAGAGGGGGGCTGATTACTTCAAGCCTCAGCCTTGGCCGCACCCCTTAGAGGGCCGGCGCCCAACCCCCCTCTCTCCCCAAACCCTAGCGGTCTCTCTCCTCCACCACATCCCGCACGCTTAAGCGAAGCTCCGCCGGATTTCTCCACCACCACCGACACCACGCCGTCGTGATGTCGGATTCAAGAGGAGCTACTACTTCCGCTGCCCGCTGGAACGGGGAGGTGGACGTCATCTTCATCAACAACCGAACGTGTGACCGAGTACGGAGGTGCTGCCCGTTCGTGGTGCCGGAAGCGATCGTGATCAAGATCTTCTACGCGCTTTTGCAAGCGGCAAGTGAACATCTACCGCAGCAACAAGAGCCTCATCTTGTAGGCTTTGGAATCTCTTCAAGGGTGAGACTCGATACCCCCTCGTTGCTACCATCTTCTAGATTGCATCTTGGCTTGGATTGCGTGTTCGCGGTAGGAAATTTTTTGTTTTCTATGCAACGTTATCCTACGAGTGGTATCGCAGCCGTGTCTATGCATAGATGGTTGCACGAGTAGAACACAATGTTTTTGTGGGCGTTGATGCTCTTGTTATCTTTAGTTTGAGTACTTTGTATCTTTGTGGCATAGTGGGATGAAGCGGCCCGGACTAACTTTACATGACCGCGTTCATGAGACTTGTTCCTCGTTCGACATGCAACTTGTATTGCATAAGAGGCTTTGCGGGTGTCTCGTCTCTCCTACTATAGTGAAGATTCAACTTACTCTTCTATTGACAACACTAGTATCACCGTTGTGGTTCATGTTCGTAGGTAGATTAGATCTTACTCGAAAACCCTAAACCACGTAAAATATGCAAACCAAATTAGAGACGTATAACTTGTTTTTGCAGGGTTTGGTGATGTGATATGGCCATGATGTGATGATGAATATGTATGAGATGATCATTATTGTATTGTGGCAACCGGCAGGAGCCTTATGGTTGTCTTTAAATTTCATGTTGAGTAGTATTTCAAAGTAGTTGTAATAGTTACTACATGAGGTGAACAACCATGAAGACGGCGCCATGAACCTTGATGCTACGCCGACGATGATGGAGATCATGCCCGTTGAGGATGGAGATCATGTCCGTGCTTTGGAGATGAAGATCGAAGGCGCAAAGACTAAAGGGCCATATCATATCACATATGAATTGCATGTGATGTTAATCCTTTATGCATCTTATTTTGCTTAGATCGCGACGGTAGCATTATAAGATGATCCCTCACATTAATATCAAGATAATAAAGTGTTCTCCCCTCGTATGCACCGTTGTACGGTTCGTCGTTTCGAAGCATCTCGTGATGATCGGATGTGATAGATTCAACGTTCACATACAACGGGTGTAAGCCATGTTGCACACGCGGAATACTTGGGTTTGCTTGACGAGCCTAGCATGTACGGACATGGCCTCGGGACAATGGAAACCGAAAGGTTGAACACGAGTCATATGGATGATATGATCAACATGTTGATGTTCACCATTGAAGCTACATCATCTCACGTGATGATCGGTTTTGGTGTAGTGGATTTGGATCGTGTACCACATAACAACTATGAGGGATGTTGTATTAAGTGGGAGTTCATTAGTAATTAGATTAAAACATGAACTAATTATCATAAACATAGTCTGAGTAGTATTTTGAATTAATTTTGTAGTATTGGCATCCGTTTTCTACCATGCGCTAGTCTTGTAATTGAGATAGAAATATTGTTAAGTCTGATAAGAAACTTTACGGACTGGTACCGTATTGTTAAAGAATCAAGAAATTATTAAGTACTATTGCAAACTTTTAGTAAACCTCACATTGTTGATTCAAAGAGTTGTGGTTTCAATTAGTACCTAAAGTTATCTTGTCTCCGTAAAACTTGAAGTTCAAATCTGTTTGAAAAATAAGGAGCTGAAAATTTAGTTTTTAGAAATAATCAAGGTATGAGATATATGTGATATCTAAGACCTTATTGCAAGATGATAGAATATATTTTGGTGAGACTACATAAACTCATAAGTTTTATGGGAATGTACGTAGGTTGAAGACGCAAGGCGTCCCAATCCTCCAACTATTGGGGCACTAACGATATTCGCATATCCATGAAGTGATTGTACTTAGTATGCACCGTTGCTAAGACTCGTCGTTTCGAAGCATCACGTGATGATCGGGTGTTATAGATTCTACGTGTGCTTACAACGGGTACAAGCCAGATTTGCACATGCGAATACTAAGGTTAAACTTTATGAGCCTAGCATGTACAGACATGGTCTCAGAAAGTTGTCATGAATTAATGGATAAAATTATGAGTGAAATTGTTCATCATATTACAAAGTTACTAATAGTGAAATATGGAACACTTGTCATATGATGATTAACTTCAAAATAAGAACCTCAAGGTTATTGGTAGTAGACCAACAAACCTAGAAGTTATTGATGTTGAAGTGTTTTTCTGAATAATGAGGAAAGCTAAAAGAGAAACTGCAAAAGATATTTTGGCAAAAAGAAAAGAAAAGACTAGAAAGTCTAGCTCAGGTGTATATAAATGATATACATGTTATGGTTGTATTCCTAGTTAAGTCACACCAAGAAATTCTTGGGTATTAGTACTATATTGGTTGGTATGAAGTGTCATACAAAACAACGCAATACAAGAATACAATGGCCTAAGTGATCGACAAGGAATATGATAGGAATGCACGACTCGGAACAAAATAAAGTGTTATTATGTTCGTCGTTAGCATTCTATCTAGCCCTTAGAATTTATAATAAAGAACTTAATAATTGTTATTTTGCTCTGGTCAAATGAAAACAATGAGTTGTTCAAATTATGACATTACTCCATATACGATGGATAAGTTATTATAAATCTTAATGGTGAAACACACATACATAACACCGACGCTAAAATGCCATAAGGCAAATGATTTGAATTCCACTTATTTGTGGAACCGCCATTTAGGTCATGTTAGAAAGGAACGCATGAAGGAACTCCATGCAAATGGATTTTTGGAGTCATTTGATTTTTGAATCATTTGGCGCTTGCAAATCTTTTCTAAAGAGAATGATTAAAATACCGTTCATAGGCCAAAAGTTGAACGGGCAACTAACTTAGTGGAAAAATACATGATGATGTATGTGGTTCACTGGGCATAGTTGTGTGTGGGAGATTCTTCTACTTCATGAAAACTTTCAACAATGAATTGAGTATATATATGTGGATATATTCAATAAGGAAGAAGTTTGAAACATTTGAATGAATTCAAATAAATTTCAGTATGAAGTGGAAATCATCGTAATAGAAATCAAATATCTATGATTGGATCATGGTGGAAATATTTGAATTACGAGTTTTAGCGAACATCTAAGAGAGTTATGAAATTGTTCTACAACTTACGTTTCTTGGAGTATCATAGTGATGATGAAGTATCCAAGAGATATATCCAAACTTTGTTGGATCAATGATGAGATAAAATATTGATGCCATTATATTTTTGTGGATTATGCTTTAGTGACTACCGCTTTTACACTCGAATAGAGCATCATCATGATCCGTTGAAATGACACCATACAAGTTATGGCATGGGTATAAACCCTAATAGTCAACCAAAATCGGATGAATGTCTTTGTTGGTTATCCCAGAGATTTATTTGGGAATTCTTCCCACGAGACAAAGACAAAAGTGTTTGTCAATGTTTCTTATTTCCGAGAAATTGTTTCGAGTGAAGTATTTGAGTGGGAGGACAATATAATTTGATAAGTTTTATGAGCCTGAGCATAATGATCAGAGTAGCGCAACATCGGAATTGGTTTCGGAAGCGGCCACGACGATCATGGCTCTCATGACTACAAAGTGTTTTAGCCATGGAGATCGAAGTACATATTGAACCTTGTAGGTATGGTTTACTTTGTGATCAAATAAATGATTTGTGGACAAAGGATTGATTTTGAACAATGATAAACCAACTACAAAACAAAGAAGTTATGATGGGCCCTGACTCCGTTAAAATGGCCATACGCCATGAAATCCAAGATAGATGAATACTTTATGAAAGTAAATGGATCTATGAAATTGATAGACTTGGATGAAATATCCTTGAAGAAAGCTTGACTTATCGAAAAATTGTTTACGACAAAGTTCAAAGAATTGAATACGATAAGATTAGATCTTCCGTAGCAATGCTTATAGTCTATGTGGATTATTCTAGTAATCACTACATATTTCTTTTATGAGATATACTAGTAGGATGGCAAAATACACTACTTAAAAAAGTATGTATACAAGATACAACCAAGAGTTTTGCTGGTCCGTGGAATACTAGATAGGTATACAAGCTTCAATTGGATGAAGTAAGTATCACGGAGTTGGAATCTTCACCAGATGAAATAGTCAAAGAGTTTTTGATTTCATCAGAGACGATGAAGAGGCTTGCATTTGCAAGAAATTAAGTGGGAGCGCTAAGACACATTTATAATACTTTATGTAGGTGACATATAGTTGGTTATAAATGATGTAATTATATACTTGATTAAAAAGGTTTCATTAAGAATTAACTTCAATGAAAGGATATGGACTGAAACAAATTTAGTGTCAAGATCTATGAAGATAGATTGAAACACATAAACAAGTTTAAGTCAAAGTACATATGATGGATATTGAAGTAGTTCAATATAGAAATATTAAGAAAATGTTCTTGTCATGTGAAGGTTTAACAAGACTTGAGTGTATCTGACACTCAATGAGTAAAAACACATGAGTGATTATAGATCACGAATAATATGTACACAATCAGATATCATGTGCTATAAAGTGTTATGAGCATATACCAGAATGATTCATATGATGATCATTGGACGACAGTATACTCAAGGATATATATATATATATAGATATATATATATATTTGTATGAAGAAATGACAAACAAATCGCTGTAAGGTGTTACACCGATATTAGTTTTGTCACATATAAAATATAATTTCAATCTCAAATTAGATTAAGTGTTGTTTAAAAGGTAGCACAATGAGCCAGAAGTTGTCTATGCTAGATTTAGAAGAGTTCTAAATATTGTGACGGATTCTACAAAAGAAGGCAGAGTATGTCATTGTTTTGACAATGACAAAGGATGTTAAGTCAAGAGGTTCTTTGAGAACTTGGTGTATTTCCGACGAGTCGAACTTTGAAGCTATATTGTGTGTGACAATATTAGTGACATATTTCAGACCGCGGAATTAAGGTTCCACCAAAAGACCAAACATATTTAATGCCGACTTATTTGGAAATGAGTGATGCGAATGAATTACAAAATACATACGTTTCTGAGCGTGTCAGATCCGTTGACTAAAAACCTCTCCCGTGAGCAATACATGATAAAGCACCATAAGGCCAAGGTGTTATATCTTTACAAATATAAACTAGATTATTGACTCTAGTGCAAGTGGGAGACTGAAAGAGTTATGCCCTAGAGGCAATAATAAAGTGGTTATTATTTATATCTTTATGTTTATGATAAATGTTTATATATCATGCTATAATTGTATTAACCGAAACATTAGTACATGTGTGATACGTAGACAAACAAAGAGTCCCTAGTATGCCTCTTAACTAGCTTGTTGATTAATGGATGATTAGTTTCATAATCATGAACATTGGATGTTATTAATAACAAGGTTATATCATTGTATGAATGATGTAATGGACACACCCAATTAAGCGTAGCATAAGATCTCGTCATTAAGTTATTTGCTATAAGCTTTCGATACATAGTTACCTAGTCCTTATGACCATGAGGTCATGTAAATCACTTATACCGGAAAGGTACTTTGATTGCATCAAACGCCACTGCGTAAATGGGTGGTTATAAAGGTGGGATTAAGTATCCGGAAAGTATGAGTTGAGGCATATGGATCAACAGTGGGATTTGTCCATCCCGATGACGGATAGATATACTCCGGGCCCTCTCGGTGGAATGTCGTCTAAATGTCTTGCAAGCATATGAATAAGTTCATAAGAGACCACATACCACGGTACGAGTAAAGAGTACTTGTCGAGAGACGAGGATGAACAAGGTATAGAGTGATACCGAAGATCAAACCTCGGACAAGTAAAATATCGCGTGACAAAGGGAATTGATATCATATGTGAATGGTTCATTCGATCACTAAAGTCATCGTTGAATATGTGGGAGCCATTATGGATCTCCAGATCCCGCTATTGGTTATTGGTCGGAGTGAGTACTCAACCATGTCCGCATAGTTCACGAACCGTAGGGTGACACACTTAAAGTTGGATGTTGAAATGGTAGAACTTGAATATGGAATGGAGTTCGAATATTTGTTCGGAGTCCCGGATGAGATCCCGGACATCACGGGGAGTTCCGGAATGGTCCGAAGAATAAGATTCATATATAGGAAGTCATATTCCAAGTTTGGAAATGATCCGGTGCATTTATGGCAGGTTCTAGAAGGTTCTAGAAAAGTCCGGAAGAAATCACCATGGAAAGTAGAGTCCCGGAGGGACTCCACCTTGCATTACCAGCCAACCCTAAAGGGGAGGAGTCCAAGGTGGACTCCCCTAGGGTGGCCGGCCAACCCACCTCAAGGAAAGGTGGGAGTCCCACCTTGGGTAGGACTCCCTCCTTGAGTAGGTTTCCCACATATGGGAGGTTTTAGTGTTGGGGTCTTATTCGAAGATTTGGACTAGAACTCTTGGTGCTTCCACCTATATAATGAGGGGCATAGGAGAGGGGGCTGATTACTTCAAGCCTCAGCCTTGGCCGCACCCCTTAGAGGGCCGGCGCCCACCCCCCTCTCTCCCCAAACCCTAGCGGTCTCTCTCCTCCACCACATCCCGCACGCTTAAGCGAAGCTCCGCCGAATTTCTCCACCACCACCGACACCACGCCGTCGTGCTGTCGGATTCAAGAGGAGCTACTACTTCCGCTGCCCGCTGGAACGGGGAGGTGGACGTCGTCTTCATCAACAACCGAACGTGTGACCGAGTACGGAGGTGCTGCCCGTTCGTGGTGCCGGAGGGATCGTGATCAAGATCTTCTACGCGCTTTTGCAAGCGGCAAGTGAACGTCTACCGCAGCAACAAGAGCCTCATCTTGTAGGCTTTGGAATCTCTTCAAGGGTGAGACTCGATACTCCCCTCGTTGCTACCATCTTCTAGATTGCATCTTGGCTTGGATTGCCTGTTCGCGGTAGGAAATTTTTTGTTTTCTATGCAACGTTATCCTACAGTATTAAGTTGTAAACAACAGACAATTGCATTAAGTATGGTGCGTAATGTAATCAACACAAATATCCTTAGAAAAAGCATCGATGTTTTATCCCTAGTGGCAACAGCACATCCACAACCTTAGAACTTTCTCGTCACCGTCCCGGATTTAATGGAGGCATGAACCCACTATCGAGCATAAATACTCCCTCTTGGAGTCACAAGTATCAACTTGGCCGAGCCTCTACTAGCAACGGAGAGCATGCAAGAACATAAATAACATATATGATAGATTGATAATCAACTTGACATAGTATTCAATATTCATCGGATCCCAATAAACACAACATGAAGGATTACAAATAGATGATCTTGATCATGATAGGCAGCTCACAAGATCTAACATGATAGCACAATGAGGAGAAGACAACCATCTAGCTACTGCTATGGACCCATAGTCCAGGGGTGGACTACTCACACATCGATCCGGAGGCGATCATGGCGATGAAGAGACCTCCGGGAGATGATTCCCCTCTCCGGCAGAGTGCCGAGAGGCGATCTCCTGAATCCCCCGAGATGGGATTGGCGGCGGCGGTGTCTCTGGAAGGTTTTCCGTATCGTGGCTCTCGGTACTGGGGGTTTCGCGACGAAGACTTTAAGTAGGCGGAAGGGCAGGTCAAGGGGCGTCACGAGGGGCCCACACAACAGGGCCGCGCGGGCCCCCTGTTGGCTGCGCCACCCTACTGTGGCGGCGCCCCGTGGCCCCACTTCGTCTCCTCTTCGGACTTCTGGAAGCTTCGTGCAAAAATAGGACCCTGGGCGTTGATTTCGTCCAATTCCGAGAATATTTCCTTACTAGGATTTCTGAAACCAAAAACAGCGAAAACAACAATCGGCTCTTCGGCATCTCGTCAATAGGTTAGTGCCGGAAAATGCATAATAATGACATATAATGTGTATAAAACATGTGAGTATCATCATAAAAGTAGCATGAAACATAAGAACATATAGATACGTTTGGGACGTATCAATCTCCAGCCTTCCAACTTGTGGAAGGGAGTTATGTGGGCCTCTAAGACAGTAAAGTTTGGGTATAAATGGCAGGTGGGTAATGGTAAATCCATAAAGTTTTGGGAAGATATTTGGTTTGGCAATTGTACCTTAGCTACTCAGTTTTGGGATTTGTATTTTGTTTCTAACCAACAAAACAAAACCATTTTTGAAATCTAGGATGGACATGAGATTAGAGGTAATTTTAGAAGAACTTTTACTGATGATATGATGAATCAGTGGTATGAGTTGTTAGAGATTACTAGAACTATTTCCTTTTCCCAGGATGAGGACCAACTCATTTGGCAATATAATTCCTCTGGGGTATACTCTTCTGGCTCTCTGTATGCTATTATCAATTCAGGGGGATCATCCCATTTTATTTACCTGCTGTGTGGAAGCTTAGAATCCCTCCTAGGATCCAGGTCTTCCTATGGCTGTTCTCTCAGAATAAAATCATGACTAAAGATAATCTGATAGCTAGAGGTATCCCAAAACCCATGAATTGTGAGATGTGTACTGAATTTGACACAGTACACCACCTTATGTTTGAGTGTGTTGTTGCTAGATCGCTTTGGGACTTGTTTGAAGAAGTCTTTAATGTCCATGTTAGCAATTTTGAATCCATTGCTTCCAAATTGCTTTGTAATAAGAAATTCATGCATTTTAATGTTGCTTCTTCTGCTGTTCTGTAGGGTTTATGGCTTAATAGGAATAATCTTGTGTTTAGCAAGACTACATGGATTAATGTAAAATAGGTGTGGCGAATGGTTTACTTTCTCCTTCGAGATTGGAAGAAACCTTTCAAGGAGCTAGAATCTGGAAGAAAAGCTCAGTTCATGGACCTGTTGTTGGCCAGTTTAAAAGCTCCACTTTGCCTCCCAGTGGGGTAAAGTGCCCCTCCTTCGACAGGATCTCCACCTGGAATTCGAGCTATGAAGGGAGGGTGACACCGACCTACCTCTTGGACAACCCTGACGAATCTCACAAGATTCATGTGGTTACTTGATCGAAGCATCAAAAATGAGAAAAACCCCCCAGGGTGAAAAAAAGAGGGAAAGAGGTACCAGGAAAAGTGTCGGGAGCAGGAGAACTCTCCAAGCCAGCATAGAGTGTTTGTTTCCCTGAGTTGTAATCAAACTAGACGTTTTTATTGCCTTTTGTCGTTCAGTGCGAGGTGATTGGCATTCTTGTTTTGCTGGTATTTTGGAACTAGCTGGGATGGCAGCTACTTCCCCAGCAAAACGAATGCCTCTCTCCCTCTCTGCAAAACCTTGTTTTGAGTTCTTCCTTTCCTGTAAAATTGGCTTCTTTTTCAATGAGAAAATGGAGCTGGGGAACCCCTGTTGATCTAAAAGCAATAGTTACTGATGTTCCCTGTTTCAGTTTTACGCGAATGGTATAGCTTGCCGACCGTGCTTTCTTCTTTTTTTTCGAATTTAGGAGCCACATGTATGTTGTCGTTACACTGTACAAGAGAAAAGATAGAGATGGAAGTAGTTGAGCACATCCAAGAGAACCCGACCCCTCTCTCCTCCCTCACCCTAGGCGCCGGCTCCTCCCCATCCCTCCTCCTCCTCTCGCCACCATAAGGAGACACCGAGAGGCAAAGCCCGCCGGGTGACGGCAACGGCGGGGATTCTTTTCGTGGGCAGCAACCTCCCTTTCCTTGCAGCGCCGGTGATGACATCGACTGTGGCGGTGGTGCTGTGATATGGCCTTCCAGCAACGACCCTGACACGTCGACGATGGAGGTGGAGCTCCTTCGCCTGGTGGTGTTGCCCTCATGGTTGCGGCTGTCGGATCCACATCCGACCGTGGTCTTCGTCCTCGGCGTGGTTGCAGGTCTAGTACCGCGGTTATGGGTATCAGGCTGCGACGATGGACCGGAACAGTGGTGATGCCGCCGCCGTTGGCCTTGGTGGCGGTGGCCTAGTCTCCTGGCCTCGTGGCATTGTCGGTTCAGTCGTGGCCATGGTTGTGGCGTGGGGGCTTCTGGCTTGGCTTGAATAAAGGAGGCGGTCCTAGCATCCCCCTCACGCCATCACGAAGAACCGCTTGTTGACTGGTTAAGAGATCTCGCCGAAGTGTCGAGTTTCGAAAGGCTCCGCCGGTCAACTCCAATTGATGACAAGCCAGAGATTGTTGGATCAGATAGTATTTGG
Source organism: Lolium rigidum (assembly GCF_022539505.1). Taxonomy (NCBI): domain Eukaryota; kingdom Viridiplantae; phylum Streptophyta; class Magnoliopsida; order Poales; family Poaceae; genus Lolium; species Lolium rigidum. Next base: position 347,973,849 of record NC_061508.1, read on the forward strand.
CCGTTGCAGAACCATGTATTTTCTGACTATTTGGTTTCAAAGGGAGTGATGTGAAGCTATGTAGTCTGTTGCCATCATGGGACATGTCTTTAGTTCCATGGTGAAGCCAGTCACGAAGAATGGATGGAAATCGAGATTTGAGGACTGGTGATGGTGGTTCGAGTCCTGGTGGCGATGAGGTTTGGGCTTGGTGATTCGTGACTTGAGCAGCAGAATCAACAAGTGGGGCGACAACATAGGAGAAATTCAGAGTTTAAACTTGCAGGCTGAAAACCTAAGATCTTACCTTCATTAGTTGTGCGTGGCATTGACTTTGTTGAAGACACTGTTTTGTGTGCGTGGACTTTCTCGTGATTGAAAATCCATGATCAGAGCGAGGACGGTGCTTGTGTGTTGTTCCCTTTTTGAAGGCATTGCTTTCGGAGATGATGGATTTCTGGTGATGTCTTAGTGGTGTTTGGTCCACTCCTACAAGACTTTTCTTTTCTATATATTTTTCTCTTTTTTTTAGATGTGCGCATCTGTTTTGCTATTAGGGTACAACTTTATTGCATAGGCTGGACATAATTAGTATCTTCGTGATATTAATGTATTCTCTTTATAAAAAAAGAGAAGTAGTTAGTCTAGATAGCTACCATGTAAACGATCTGATCTGTATTAGTATTAAAATCAGATCGATCTCCTCTATTCTCTTTCTCTATTCTCTTCATAATGTTGTAACGTCTCTGTGTGAACATGCAGATGTTCGCCTATATTAACACGGAATTAGCCTGATGTAAAGGGCATCGCTAAATCTAAACATTCACATGGTATGAGAGTCAAGCTTACTATCAAACACATCTAGAATCTTATGAGCTCATATCTTCATCCATCGTCACTATGTCCAGCCCGCTCCCAAGCTAGGGCACGGCGGAGAAGCTCACCCCAGAAAATTTCTGCCATGGGAAAAGCAGGTGCTCTCCGCATTACGTGGCACTCCGTAGATGTGGTTCCTCGACGGAACCAACAGGGCGCAGCCGGTGACAATCTGTGTCGAGAAGAGTGAGAGCATCTCCAACTGCGACGTATATCCGACGCCTAAAAGTAGCCGCGAGCGCTAGTTTGCGTCACCTCGTGGACATATTTTGTCCGTGCGTCCGTTTGCGTCTGGGTGTGCTTGCAGCGGGGCGACCAATTTTTAGATTTGGAACATATTTAAAAAGCGTAGAAACTACTACATAAAAACTATACAAAGTAGCTGTAGAAACCTACACTACTTGCTGCCTGACGGTCCGGCCCCGTCGTTGCGTCCCTCCCTCGTCTACTTCTCCGCCGCCTGCCGTGCGGCCGCTAGAGCTCGGTGTGCCACCGCGTTGTCTAGAAGGCACTGCCGCAGCCTCGTGTTCACGGCATCGTCCTTGAGCGTCTTGAAGGACTCGACTAACGCCCTCTGCTCCGCCGCCTTCTCCTCCGGGGTAGGCGCATCAGGGTCATTGGAAGACCATGAGATGTCGGAGTCGTCGTCCTCTGCGGCTGCGGCGGCCGCCACCCTGCAGCGTTCCATCTCGGCGTCGAATGCCGCGTGGGTCGCCCGCTCCTCCTCTGCTTCCTTCTCCGCTTCAACCAGAGCCTTGCCGTCCCTGACAGGGTCGAGGAGGTCGTCGGTGCTGTCGTCATCATCGAACTCCTCGTCGGAGCTCGAGGCCAGGGGAGGTGGAGTGGGACAAGGCCGGGGGAGCGACGCCGACGATACTCTCTTGCTTGACGAGGAGCATGGCCTCCGCTATGCTCGGATGGAGGCCAGCTACTTGTGCGGCGCTGGCTTTCATCTGCATCTAACACGCGATGTGTTGGGCAGCCTCCACGTGCTGGGCGGCGACGGCCGCTGCATTTCTCCTTCAGATTCTTGCACCGGCCGGGACGCTTCGTGGCCTCGACGCCTTTCTTCTCTTTGGACAAGACCTTCTTTGCCGCCTTCGGCTTAGCTTCCCGGCCGCCGGTGATGGCACGCTTTGATTCGGCCGGAGATGTGCCCTCCATTGGGGCTATGGTCTACAGTTTCGTCACACTCGAAAAACCTACATCTAGATTACTCCCCCTTCCACATTAAAATAGGCGTTTCAAAAAAATACAATTATGAGCTGCTAACTATGCAAATACGTTTACTCATAGAACGGGTGGTGTTTTGGCACATGGAACCATATCCTCCCTCTATTTTGAAATACATGTCACACATATTTTAAAATTTTAAAAAATGAAACGAAAAATCCTTACCTACATCTTCACGTTGTTTTTAACAAAGCTGTTTCATGCAAATTCGACTTGTCATGTGACATGTGTAAAAAAGACAAAATTCAATGCTAAAAATAAGGCTTTTTAGAAGATAAATTTTCTCTTTTTACATAAACCACAAAAAATATCGGTTCCTCGCAAAACTTGATGAACCCACATATATTGTGAAGATGTACTTGTAGAATTGTTTGTCAAAAAATTTCGATATTTCAAAATATAATTTTTCGGTAGACAGATCATACGCACCCGGGAGCCGAATTGAATTTCCGTTATAGAAGGACTCTAACAAACCAGAGTTGCCTATGCGTCTATTTAACTTAAGTAACCTTAATATCACTATACATGGACTAAACAAACAATATACCAGACTAAGTCAAAATCCAAATAAGACATTTTCCTCACAACATCCAAGTACATGATCTGCAATTGTATCAACATAGCAGCAGTTTCCACCCAGTGCACTCTCCTTAATCTAGTGCACCCCACCCTCCCTCAAACGCTCTAGAAACACTAGTGTTATCGCTAAAAGTTAAACTATAAAATCTGGGGAATTTATGCATGAGAAAAGCATCTGCGCAATCTAGAAACCAATGCTCCCAAAACCCTGTCCTATTTCCATCTCCTACTTTCTTCTTACAAGATAAAAATATCATCTTTTACTTTTATTAAACCTTGAAAAAATGATACTGGCCAGGCCTAAGTTGACACATGAAAAACATATTATGTCCTAAGTATATACCTCTAACCAAATTTAACCGTGTCCTCTTTATCGTGATGATCATCATGATTCATGAATAATTTCGTGAGCCGTGGTTGTGAGGATCAGGATACCAGGTATTATCGTTTTCTTGTAAGAAGTAGCGTATCATAGAATCGTATCGTAGTATCACGATACTATGAGATTATTTTTTAATGAAAATATATGTATATATAAACAATATAGCTCAGATAACTTAAAATTTAATCTTTAATTTGAATTGTGATCATATTTTATGTATTTCATAGTGTCTCATCATGTAAATGATGTATTTACATATTATAAATGTGACCCGACTCATCCTGATACAAACATAACTAATTACGAACCCACAAAATAAAAGTATGGGTATGCTTGGAAAATGGTACAAACAAATGGATGGTTGATTGATTTCTTGCACGTACAAACACCTATTAATTTAAACCTATCTCAACCCAAACTGATTGACGTTATATTGTTTTACTACTTAGTTAGATCTTGAGACTACAAAAAAAATATTGATCTTCAGCTTGGCACACCGTTGTGTCCATACTTTTAGCATATGCATGAAATCCTACGCTATTATTTTTAACGGGATACTAAAAATACCACGATACACACCGACATACACCTAAGATAGTATCTGACTAAGATACCATCACGATATGCGATAATGTATCGGTTGGCCATATTAGTAACGTAAAATCGTCAGATACCATGATAAGTATCGGTCTACGCTCTCTAATCAAAGTTCTGTGTTTCGAGGAAATGAGTCCAGCACAATTTGATATGATTGTATGTATTTTGGTGGCTTCTTTTGTAGGGCAGTTCCAGATTGAGTATGCAGACCTTTGTTTTTCTAGTTCCGCGTGTTCAGTCGCAGCACGAGATCCCCGGTACAAACTCACATGCATGGTTTGCCCTATCCGGGCCGGAGCAGTGAACCGAACTTTACAGCAGCCTATATGTAGACACCAGCTGGGCATTTTGCCCATGCGCAAACCTGACAGACGAACACACACGCACACCCTGTGCGGGCCATCGAACCACGGCCGAACAGTGGCGGCGGACATGGATGGGATAAGGCAGTGTCAGCCACAGTGACGGCCTCCAACCCCAACCGCCCATGGGATGGCCTCAAGCCTCGGGAACAGCGCGTCCAAAGGTGAGCCGGCAATGGCTGACGGCCGCAGCAGAGATAGATGGATACGATTCATCGACAGATACACACCACTGCCGCACTGTGGAAGATAGATATAAATGGTTGCGGTTTTAAGGATGGAGACTGTACTACGCATCCGGCCAGCAGCTGCGCACGAGAGAGCTCTAGGACGCGTTTGGTGTCTAATTTGAGGTTAGTGGTGGCAGGTTTTGTAATGGCCCGCTGTGAAAGGGTTTCTAATCATATTTAGGGTTTATTTGATTTAAAGGATTTCTAAATTTCTTTTGTAGGATTTTTACCAACAAGAGTTTTTCCTATAGAGGTCATTTGATTCAAAGGATTGAACCCTCCAAAATTCTTATGGATTCTCTTCCTACTCTACAATCCCATATGATTGCTAACAAGAGGCTAGACCTCTTTAAAAAAATTCCTATGTGTCTATGACAACTAGCACATGCACTTAATCACTATAGAAATTTCCCGCCTTCTTTCTGTGGTGCAATCAAATGATTTCTGCATTTTTCATCCATGTAGGATTTCACATGCCATGACCTATTCTTCCTACATTTTTTCTATTCCTATGCTTTCAAAATCCTTCGAATCAAACATGCCCTTAGCAATTTATTTGGTAGTCTAGATTGCATCAGTTGGTATCCAGTTATTATATTGTTTGGTTGCTTGGAAAAACACTCATCCATGGCAGGGGTCATGCTGAGGGGCTTAAGGTCACTTGCAGCGAGCTGCATGAAGAAGGCTGAAACCTTCTGCTGGGGATAGTGCCCTAGGTTTGTGGGGTGCCCCTAATGAGCCATGTGTGTAACATTTTGAGGCCTAAGTTGCACCCTGGGGACCAATCCATGTAGGTAGTTCCTCAAGTATTCCAGTCTTGCATTGGCAATGTGAGTGTCAACTGAGATTGTGGCAACTTGCTTGTCAATGCAAGAAGGCGGGTGACATGTACATACCATATTTATTGATATGCTTGTCAATGCAAGCCCGCCGGCATTGATACTCTTGTCACTTCCTCAATGGTAGCAGGGTGGTGACCACGCGGTGGTGACCACACCATGGCGTGGTCACCACTATGCTATCATTGCACGGTCGTGCCGATCACGCCCGACGACTCCTAGATGTACTGGAACACGCTAAAGTACTACATAATCATGATTCTAGCCTAAATCGAATGAGAGCCTAACCGAAATCATATGAACTACGTACGGTTGGATCTAAAAGAAACCCTAACCGAAATCAAAAAGGGGGAACAGAGAACTATGGTGCGAGGAAGAGGCACCCTCATCGATCATGCCGGTGCCGCGCGTCGTGCCGAAGGTCCCACCCCACATGGCGGAGGCAGTGGCGCTGGAGCTGCTACGGGCGGTGCCATCGTGGGCGCTGGAGGAGGAGGAAAGTGGGCAGGTTCCCCGCTTGTGGCAGAGCATTCCACAGAAGCGGGTTGAACCCATGGCGGCACCTCCATCTCCCGGCTTGAGCTGGTTACACCCACTGCTCTAGTTGCCGAGTACCCGCGTTGGTGGTTAAATGCCCACATTTGGGAGAGAAATTGATTCCATGTGTCCGCCATGGCGGCCACACCCTCCCTCGTGCTTGCCCTCAGCCTCGATGCGAAGGGGGGCGTCTGATTTAACACCAGCACAACTATTGGGTCAAGCAGCATCGCAGACTCCACCGGCTTCGTAGTCGCGGATCATTCGCGCGCTTCGACGTGATGGGGAGTGAGTTTGGTCGCGGCATCCATCGGCGGATGAGGTGAAGGGACCGGAGGTGACGAGGAAGACATGGATTCGGCGATTGATGAGACGTGAGTGTCTGTGTCAGTGGGGGGGGGGGGGGGAGAGAGAGAGAGAGAGGAGAGGACGGTGACTAGAGTGGAGTGCCTACACTGCAGTAAACAAGCCGTCTCTCATACTTCTCTACGCGTGCAACGGTTGCATGAGCACGAATTTTCACAACAACAAAGCATGCTCTATAGAAACGGCTGATTCGGCTGGAGCTCATGGAGCATGCCGGATGATGCTTTAAAATCCGTGTGGACTACAATCGTAGAGGAGTCCAGGGATCCAAACAACTAATTTTCTTCTTCCCGGGCCAGAGGCTGCCGGCTGCCAAACGAGCCTAGATGGCTGGATGATGGATATGCATATGGCAGCCAGCAGGTGTCTGGTCGGCTCTCGATCCTCTGGTTGGCTGCTCCTGCTAGCTCGGGTCGCCGTCGGCAAAATTTCTCCATTGCCCGGCCGCACTGTCGCTGACACCACTTGCGTACGTCGACGATTGATGCATCCTTCACGTGCACTTGCCGTCTACCTCTGCTGCCCTGCACATAGATTTGATTTCGTGGATGCACATCACCACGGTCGTACTTCTTCGTGTCCGGCGAGCTGAGCGCTGCTCCAGGGAGAGAGAGACAGAGATCCTACAGCTATTTCTCTGAGCGTGGGCATGTGGATGGTTTCTTTGCCACAAAAGGGCCAAGTACAGTGCAGAGCAGTGGTTCGTACTACTTTTGGTCCTACAGCTTTTGGCAAATGCAGCACCGGCTTAAATGTAGCAATAGTACACGAAAAGAAGTTTGGTCGGGCTGTTATTCACACCAAATTCCATCTCCACAACCACACACGTTTTTTTCCCGAGAAAACCATATATAACCAGTCTACAATAACATCCTTACAAGAAAAATAACACACAAAATCTTTAAAAAGTTTAGCACCATCATTGTTCTGCATCCCTCGACCACGCACCGTGAGCAAAGCTCGATGCCTCATCTGGCTACGGTGTAGCATCAATCTTGTCAGATAAAGCTTGAAAATCCTAGATACTTGTAGAAGCGGCGGTTGGAAAGTCGTCGACGTAAACCAGAAAATGTCAGCGACCACCATCTTGAGATATCTCCGTCCCAGAAAAGCTAGTACCGAGGTGGGTATATTGATAATCGTAACTCTAGATAGATACAGATGAGGCACACAAAGTTCGCAAGTTTTTTGATAGAGTCGTATCTGGTTGAGATTCATCAGGCGGATACGAAACTTGAGGACACCAACATGTTGCGACACAATTCTCTCCATATAACATTACCGTCATAGCTGGACATGCGCTTATCATGCTAGACATAGTGCCAAATGCCTGCCGACGCTCCTCCAGATAAAAAGACAATGATCTAGGGTGGTGTGAAGAAACTTTATTCTCATCATCTCCGAATCCCCTACACCGAAGATGAAGAACTTAAAGACCCTACAAAAACTAAACATCTGATCCCAGGTTCCCCACCCTCCAGCTGCGACAGCAGCGGCCAGCAGAAGACAGGGAACCAATAGTGGCGGCGGGGTCGGCCAAAGGGAGAAACTTGATCGCTTGTGCTTAAGGGAGCCCTAAGAAAAAGCGCTTTGTGGCCCCCGGGTTTGAACACCAAAGCCCCACACTCCGTGTTTGTAGTACTGTCTCCTTTTCGAAGATAAGTGTCACGAATTTGTTTAGATTTAGATGTATCTACACACTAAGCTATAATTACTTTAGAACGGATGGAGTACTTCCTAGCGAGTTGTATTTTCCAGGTACACTGAACGTACGCGTAGCATGGGTGTCTAGCAGCTCAAGGCAAACAGTATGATCAATTTACATACCTTGTTCAATTTTTTACCGTACATACGCTATGTATGCAGTAGTAGTACTGGTTACTATAGCATGTCGTACGGGTACGGCTGTGCTGTGGCTGCATGTCACGATTGAGCACTAGTACACGCGTACTCCGTGTTGATCTATATATGGAGCTGGGACCAACGAGATCCTAGGGCCGGAGAGGTTAATTTGGCAGCAAGCACGTACATCTTGGTTCGTCGTATTTAGTGCCTGTTGGTGCAATTCGTATGGGAAAGTGTTTTTGGCTCCCGACCTCAGCTCTAGTGCTCTCGCTATTTAAAAAAATTAAAAGATAGTTTTACAAGTTACTAAAAAATCTGAAAATAATTTTGGGATTGTCAATGATATATCTCACAATCATGCAAAATTTTAACCTGAAATTCCTTTTATTTTATGCTAGACAAAAATGACAAAATCTAATATGTTCGGGAGATTTGAAAATGACTACTCACATGTACACTATTGTCATTTTTATGTAGATCGTAGTATAAAGTATTTGAAGTTGATATTTTACGCGCTTGTGGAATACAACATTGACTATACACGGATTTATTTTCAGAATTTTTTGAAACTCAAAATATGATTTTTATTTTTTTAGAAAATAGGATCACTGGTGCCCATGTGCACCAAATCTCTGTCCCAATTCATATCCACTTTATTTTCCTAAATGGGCTAGCATTTCCATTATTGCTATAACGGAAATACAAAGACTCTAAACACAACTCACGCATGTAGAGAAGGGGACGGAAAAGAGGATGCCCTTGTCCTAATTGAAAACCTGTTGGGAGATGGTCGACATCAAGCACCCGCTACGCGGCAAAAACCAATTAGCACTAAAGTTAACAATAGAAGCTAAACATCACGCATAACGGTTCCATAGGCAAACAATGAACATAGAAATGAAAGGCAACTAGATGATATCCAGAGATCATGGGCCTTCGATCATCCAACGTCCTAGATGGCATCGCAGCTTCCTGATCCATCCTCGCCAGACCTGCCACCTTGTTGATCAGGTTATGAGCTCCAATCTTTAATTTCCCGGATTTTTCTTCTCCATACAGACCTGCCTAGTATTTGATAAAAGGGCTCATCGTGAACATCACTACCACATGCAATTTAAGGAGATGACCATCAAAAGTTATAATGTTCATTGTTATGTCCAACAAACAACAGCAATCCACATAGTATAAAACTTCTTGTCACTAGGCAAGTAAGCATATAACCATCAAAGCAAAGTAGTCAATACCCGATCCTACTAGGAATTCTATGATTGGATGATCTTAGAGCACCATGTCGATCCAAATCCCATTATAAATCCAAATCGGGTAGAATCCATGTTAAATCCCGATCCAAATCACAGAATCATGTACAATAATATAAAATCTCAAACTTTTTTATGAATTTTCCCAATTATACTAACTCATCATTTTTCCATACCGCTAAACCATAGAACGATAATACTTAAACATCCCAAGTCCTTTTTAGTTGCCTCACCAACCTTTATTTTACCTCCTAAATCTCAAACAAATTGTGGCTGGAACATTATTTCTAGAAATTTTATGGATTAGTATTTTTTTATCTCCTTTATACTACTGCACAAAGTTTGAGCATGATAAAAAAATATCTTCTCTGAGTAAGTGTGGTAGGATCCCAGATTTCATGACACGATAGTACGATTCAATTCTGCTAGAGGAAAATCGATCCTACTCCAAATCCCAACTCTGACTACCTTGCATGCAAGGCTCTCCCAATGATTTCTAGGACAAGAAATAGAACATAGAGCACCCCAAACAACTTTATCCACCCAAATGGAGAAGAGCAAGTGATTGGAAGTTTGAGCATTGTAAAAAAAAAGAGAACTTAGGGGATCCCATCCATTTTTTCTCATGTTATCTCTACTCAACACAACATCTTGATATAATTGCCACATGAAAATCTTGTTTTCAAGGGTAATTTAGATTTCAAAATCCCCTTAATATATGCACAACAAAATTCTTTTTCAACAAATGACACACTGATTTAGTAGAGAAAATATTACTAGGTGCCAGAGAACAAACCACAACATAAGAATACTAATCAAAAGTCATCTGAGAAATATATGATTAGATCTCATTCCATAACAACAAGTTACGAGGCAACGCATGTCTTCTAAGAAATATTGAACCACATTCAAAACATGGGCACAAGTATCATCTTGAGCGCCATTGAAATTTTAAAAAGCTAAGGATGACTAGCACACATATGAATGTTATTAATCCAAGGATCCAACCTACTGATTTATTTTAAAGGTATTATTTTTCACAATGTTGTGCCACAAACCATCCTAAGTTTTCAATTTCGACCACCACTTACAAAGGAGGCTGATGGCGTGTGACTGTCGTATGCAGACACGCTGTTGGGGAACCCCAAGAGGAGGGTGTGATGAGCACAACAACAAGTTTTCCCTCAGTACGAAACAAAGGATTAATCGACCAGTAGGTGAAAGGCGTGATTTCTGAAGGTGTTGCTGGCTGACAAGTGGCAGTGCGCACTACCGACGTCAGCAACAACATGGAACCTGCACACAACACAACCAAGGTACTTTGCCCCAACTTACAGTGAGGTTGTCAATCTCACCGGTTTGCTGAACACAAAGGATTAGACGTATCGAATGGAAGGAAATGTTTGCAGAAAGTAAACAGAACAGGATTGCAGTTGAATTTATCAGTAAAGAAAATAGGACCGGGGTCACAGTGCACTAGAGGTGTCTCTCCATAAAGAAATAGCATATTGGGTGAACAAATTACAGTTGGGCAATTGACAAAATATCGACCATACATGACAAGATGATTACTATGACATTTGGTATTGGGCATTACAACATAATACATAGACCGTAATCCAACTGCGTCTATGACTAATAATCCACCTTTAGGTTAGCGTCTGCACCCCTTCCAGTATAAAGTTGCAAGCAACAGATTATCGCATTAAGCAATGTGTGTAAAGTAAATAATAGACTTACCCTTGGATAAAAACATTGTTGTTTTCTCCCTAGTAGCAACAACATATCTACAATCTTAGAAGTTATAAAGTCACTCTCCCAGAAAACTAGAGGCATGAACCTACTATCGAGCATAAATACCCCATCTTGGAGTCACAAGTATCCACTTGGCTAGAGTTTCTACTAGCAACGGAGAGCATGCAAGATCACAAATAACATATGACTTGAATATATAATCAATCTCAACATAGTATTCAATATTCATCGGATCCCAGAAACCAAACATATAGGATTACATAAAGATGATCTTGATCATGTAAGGCACCTCACAAGATCGATACATGAAGCACAAAGTGGAGAAGACAACCATCTAGCTATTGTTATGGACCTATAGTCCAAGGATGAACTACTCACGCATCACTTCGGAAGCGGGCATGGCGATGTAGATGCCTACGGCGATGATTTGTCCCTCCGGCAGGGTGCCGGGAAGAGCTTCAACCCCCCCCCCCCCCCGAGATGGGTTCAGCGATGGCGGCTGCGACAGAACTTTTCGTGGATGGAGGCTCGGGTCTCCAAGATTTTCCGAGAAGATGTATAAATAGGCAGAGGATTTAGGTCGGTGGGGTGCCTGGGGGCCCCACACCTACCCTAGGTGCAGGCCAGGCCCAAGCCGCGCCAAGGGGTGGTCTGGGCGCCCTGGCACGCCTCTTCGTCCACCCTCTGTACTTTGTCTTCGTTTCGGTAAAATATTGACTTCGGATTTTGTTTCGTCCAATTCTGAGAATATTTCCTGTACAACTTTCCTCAAATACAAAAATAGCAGAAAACAGGGAACTGACACTGTGGCATCTTGTTAATAGGTTACTGCCGGAAATCAAGTAAAATTGCAACAAAGTGTAAAGAAAACATATATGAATTGGTGTAAAACAAGCATGTAGCATCAAAAATTATAGATACGTTTGAGACGTATCAGCATCCCAAGCTTAACTCCGGCTCGTCCTCGAGAAGGTAAGTGATAACAAAATAATTTTTAAGGTGACATGAAGCCAACATAATCTTGATCAAGCATGTAAAGCATTGTGAGCTGGGATGTAAGTACTCTAACATAGGCATGATAGATATAATTCGATAGAACTTAGCAACTATGTCATAACATGAAGAGTAATTCAAATAAAGGATCATGAATAATAGTGCATTGAAAGCAATTGTGTGTTTATGATCATAGAGTAAACATAATAAAGTGGTACTCAACATGTCCTTATGAAATAGCAAAACATAAATGCAAGGACACCTTCAAAATTCAAAGGGTGACTAGATACATTTGAGAGCAAGCAATAGCACAATTAGGAATCAATCAATAATAATTTTGGGACTATGCATATTGCACTAAGAATGACAACTATTCTCTCTTAATTGGTGCATAAGGTAGAAGATTAAGACTCAGCATAAAAGTAAAAGAAAGACCCTTCGCAGAAGGAAGCAGGGATTACCCATGTGATAGAGCTTTTAATTTTGAAAGCAACAAGAGTGTTGAAAATATTTATTTTGAGAGATGCAACTCATGTCAACGGTAGTGATAAATAGTATGGCTGATGCATAATTATTTCCTATAAGTTTGCTTGCCTCATGCATAATATACCAATAGTGCTCACACCTTGTCCTATTTGGATTTTCATGGATTTTCATCACATACATATGTTTTAACCAAATGTCACAAAGGGGTACCTCCTTGCCTCCTGTACAAAGGTCATAGGAGATGAATCTCATTTGATTTCTCAATTTTGATGAATCTCAACTTTTTGGACATCCATACCGGGAAAGCAAGGACAACAGATATTTGGACTTTTTCCCAGCTAAAACTTCCACCATGTGAACATGGTTTTGTTTGCGGCAATGTTCCTCTCTAACAATATTCATACTCTAATCTTTGGAACTCATGGCAAATCTCCCTTACTTCAAACAAGATGAGCATGCATAGTAATTCACATGATATTCAACAAAAGCATATTGATGGTGTTTCCCATGACATCATGGTTATCACACAACAAGCAACTTATAAGAACTAAAAATGCATAAGACATAATACTCGCCACAATAGTTTTTAGACTACTTTCCCATGAGCTATAAATTACACCAAACAGGTGATAATTTTTGAAGGTTTAAAGGTAGCACACAAGCAATTTACTTTGGAGTGGTGGTGACATACCACATATAGGTAGATATAGTGGACACAATTGGCAACTTTGGTTTTTGGTGGTTGGATGCACTAGTAGAGCTCATACTCAGTACAGGTGAAGGCTAGCAAAAAGACTTGAAGCGACCAACTAGGAGAGCAGTAATGGCCATAATCATGCATAGCGACAAAACATTATCAATCAAAGCATAAAGTGATATTACAAATCAAAAATTAAATGATCATAGAGGCTTTAGTTGACTGGTTATAGTCATAACATGGTATAAGCATGCGTCAAGTCAACCCAATAAAGCATCAAAGGAGAATACCACAATATCACGCTTTTATGATAGAAACAACACATGATTCTTTCAATGACACATGCACTCTCGGCCATTTGAAACAAGTCATGATAAAACAATAAATACTAAGCATATGACAAATAACATCCAACATGACATTCCAAAGTCTATGCCACAGTCTAGACAATCTTCCTTTTGCATCACTGTAGTCATGAAATATTTTACTCGTATCCAACACCAATCAACTTATTTGAAATAACTCTCAGAGATGAAATACATTATGGACCACAGATCTAATCATACACAAATAAAGAATACTAACGATCTTTGAACAAAATTCAAGTGAAAGAACAAGAGCTAAATGTAGTACCAGAAAACTAGAACACTCACAGAACAATAACAGCGAAAACTAGAGCGTTCTATGCAATTAAAAAGGAGCGGGTCTTTCTCCAAAAAAAATGTGCCGGGATCCAACATATGCTACTGGAAACAAAACTAAACTAAACTAAAAACAAAAATAAAGACGCTCCAAGAACAACACATAGCGTATGAAGCAATAAAAATATAACGTATAGATAGATGACCTGTTGCTTTGTTGATGAAGAGTGGATGTCCAAGGCATCCCCAAGATTTGATGCTTGTACCTCTTGAATATGTCTTGGGGTGCAGGGGCATCCCCAAGCTTGAGCTTTTGTCCATTCTTCATCACATCACATCATTCTTCTCTCCCCACACTTGAAAACTTGCTTCATACAAAAACTTTGCATAATTCTTCATTAGCAGCATTAGTACTATCAAAATAGACAAATCCACTTTTTTCTCAGTACTAACATATATCAAACATATATTAAAGCATAAGCTATTGCAGCAACCTTTCAAAGAGCTCTTTGATCAAAAGAACTCAAAAATAAAGAGATTTAAGAGGCAAATGCAAATTGTGCATAAATCTGTCAAAACAGAACAACATGTAAAGATCGATTTTTCCGAAAATGCTCTGTTGCTTAGCTCAAAAAGTGGTCAACTAATGAAAGTTAGATAATAACCTGGGTCATATGCATAAAAATGACAGCTCAAAATTCCGCTCTGGCTATTTTTACGAATTTTTATGGTAACAGCACAGACTCTATTTTCAGGACATCAACTTCCCCAAACATTACTTTCTTCCTATTAGAGGCTATTTTTTGGCACAAAAAAGAAATAAAAATGATAACGAGCAGTCATTACAGTACAAATAACTTCCAAGACTCAACAAAAAAGAAAAATTACTGTAAATAAAATATGGGTTGTCTCCCATAAGCGTTTTTCTTTAAAGCCTTTCAGCTAGGCGCAGTAAAACTGCGAGCATCGAGTATTATCAAGTGAAGAAGCATAAACATCATAATTTTTTCTAATAATAGAGTCATAAGATGACTTCTTTCTGTTTCTAGGGAAGTGTTTCATACCTTTCTTGAGTGGGAATTGATATTTAATAATTCCATCTCTCATATCAATAGCAGCACCAATAGTTCTAAATAACGGTCTTTCCAGAATAATTGGACAAGAAGTATTGCATTCAATATCCAAAACAACGAAATCAAAGGGGACCAGGTTATTGATAAACCATAATAAAAACATTATCAACTTTCCCCTAAGGTTTCTTTGCAGCAATATCAACAAGATGAGCATCCAAATAACATTTTTCCAATGGTGTCAATTCAAGCATATCATAGATTTTCTAGGCATAACAGAAATACTTGCACAAAGATCACATAAAGCATTGCAATCCAAACCATGTATTTTCATCTTAATGATGGGCTCTGATGGCGTGTATTTCACACGTTCGTTGGGCAACCCCAAGAGGAAGGTATGATGCGCACAGCAGCAAGTTTTCCCTCAGAAAGAAACCAAGGTTTATCGAACCAGGAGGAGCCAAGAAGCACGTTGAAGGTTGATGGCGGCGGGATGTAGTGCGGCGCAACACCGAGATTCCGGCGCCAACGTGGAACCTGCACAACACAACCAAAGTACTTTGCCCCAACGAAACAGATGAGGTTGTCAATCTCACCGGACTTGCTGTAACAAAGGATTAACCGTATTGTGTGGAAGATGATTGTTTGCGAGAGAAAACGAGTAAAAACAAGTATTGCGGTAGATTGTATTTCGAGTAAAGAGAATTGGACCGGGGTCCACAGTTCACTAGAGGTGTCTCTCCCATAAGACGAACGGCATGTTGGGTGAACAAATTACGGTTGGGCAATTGACAAATAAAGAGAGCATGACAATGCACATACATATCATGATGAGTATAGTGAGATTTAATTGGGCATTACGACAAAGTACATAGACCGCCATCCAACTGCATCTATGCCTAAAAAGTCCACCTTCGGGTTATCATCCGAACCCCCTCCGGTATTAAGTTGCAAAGCAACGGACAATTGCATTAAGTATGGTGCGTAATGTAATCAACAACTACATCCTCGGACATAGCATCAATGTTTTATCCCTAGTGGCAACAGCACAACACAACCTTAGAACTTTCTCATCATCGTCCCGGTGTCAATGCGGGCATGAACCCACTATCGAGCATAAGTACTCCCTCTTGGAGTTAAAAGTAAAAACTTGGCCGAGCCTCTACTAGAAACGGAGAGCATGCAAGATCATAAACAACACATAAGCATAACTTTGATAATCAACATAACAAGTATTCTCTATTCATCGGATCCCAACAAACGCAACATATAGAATTACAGATAGATGATCTTGATCATGATAGGCAGCTCACAAGATCCGACAATGATAGCACAATGGGGAGAAGACAACCATCTAGCTACTGCTATGGACCCATAGTCCAGGGGTAGACTACTCACTCATCACTCCGGAGGCGACCATGGCGGTGTAGAGTCCTCCGGGAGATGATTCCCCTCTCCGGCGGGGTGCCGGAGGCGATCTCCGAGGATCCCCGAGATGGGATCGGCGGCGACGGCGTCTCGGTAATGTTTTCCGTATCGTGGCTCTCGGATGCGGGGGTTTCGTCACGGAGGCTTTAAGTAGGCGGAAGGGCAAGTCGAGAGGCGGCACGGGGGACCAAACCACGGGCGGCGCGGCCAGGGGTGGGGCCGCGCCGCCCTAGGGTTTGGCCACCCCGTGGCCCCTCTTCGTCTCGTCTTCGGTCTTCCGGAAGCTTCGTGAGAAAATAGGCCTCCGGGCTTTTATTTCGTCCAATTCCGAGAATATTTCTTTACTAGGATTTACGAAACCAAAAACAGCAGAAAACGACAGTCGGCACTTCGGCATCTTGTTAATAGGTTAGTTCCAGAAAATGCACGAATATGACATAAAGTGTGCATAAAACATGTAGATAACATCAATAATGTGGCATGGAACACAAGAAATTATCGATACGTTGGAGACGTATCAGCATCCCCAAGCTTAGTTCTGCTCGTCCCGAGCGGGTAAAACGATAACAAAGATAATTTACGGAGTGACATGCCATCATAAACTTGATCATACTATTTGTAAAGCATATGTAGTGAATGCAGCGATCAAAACAATGTGTATGACATGAGTAAACAAGTGAATCATAAAGCAAAGACTTTTCATGAATAGCACTTCAAGACAAGCATCAATAAGTCTTGCATAAGAGTTAACTCATAAAGCAATAATTCAAAGTAAAGATATTGAAGCAACACAAAAGAAGATTAAGTTTCAGCGGTTGCTTTCAACTTGTAACATATATATCTCATGGATATTGTCAACATAGAGTAATATAATAAGTGCAATAAGCAAGTATGTAAGAATCAATGCACAGTTCACACAAGTGTTTGCTTCTTGAGGTGGAGAGAAATAGGTGAACTGACTCAACATTGAAAGTAAAAGAATGGTCCTCATAGAGGAAAAACATCGATTGCTATATTTGTGCTAGAGCTTTGATTTTGAAAACATGAAACAATTTTGTCAACGGTAGTAATAAAGCATATGCATCATGTAAATTATATCTTATAAGTTGCAAGCCTCATGCATAGTGTACTAATAGTGCTCGCACCTTGTCCTAATTAGCTTGGACTACCTGGATTATCACCGCAATACATATGCTTTAACCAAGTTTCACAAAGGGGTACCTCTATGCCGCCTGTACAAAGGTCTAAGGAGAAAGCTCGCATTTGGATTTCTCGCTTTTGATTATTCTCAACTTAGACATCCATACCGGGACAACATAGACAACGGATAATGGACTCCTCTTTTAATGCTTTAAGCATTTGACAACAATTAATTCTTTTCTCATTAGAGATTTGAGGATATTTGTCCAAAACTGAAACTTCCACCATGAATCATGGCTTTAGTTAGCGGCCCAATGTTCTTCTCTCACAATATGCATGCTCAAACCATTCAACTCGGTGTAGATCGCCCTTACTTCGGACAAGACGAACATGCATAGCAACTCACATGAAATTCAACAATGAGTTGATGGCGTTCCCCGATAAACATGGTTATCGCACAACAAGCAACTTAATAAGAGATAAAGTGCATAATTACATATTCAATACCACAATAGTTTTTAAGCTATTTGTCCCATGAGCTATATATTGCAAAGGTGAATGATGGAATTTTAAAGGTAGCACTCAAGCAATTTACTTTGGAATGGCGGGAAAATACCATGTAGTATAGGTAGGTATGGTGGACACAAATGGCATAGTGGTTGGCTCAAGTATTTTGGATGCATGAGAAGTATTCCCTCTCGATACAAGGTTTAGGCTAGCAAGGCTTATTTGAAACAAACACAAGGATGAACCGGTGCAGCAAAACTCACATAAAATACATATTGAAAGCATTATAAGACTCTACACCGTCTTCCTTGTTGTTCAAACTCAATACTAAAAATTATCTAGACCTTAGAGAAACCGAATATGCAAACCAAATTTTAGCATGCTCTATGTATTTCTTCATTAATGGGTGCAAAGCATATGATGCAAGAGCTTAAACATGAGCACAACAATTGCCAAGTATCACATTACCCAAAACATTTATAGCAATTACTACATGTATCATTTTCCAATTCCAACCATATAACAATTTAACGAAGGAGAAACTTCGCCATGAATACTATGAGTAGAAACCAAAGACATATTTGTCCATATGCTACAGCGGAGCGTGTATCTCTCCCATAAATTGAATGCTAGGATCCATTTTATTCAAACAAAACAAAAACAAAAACAAACCGACGCTCCAAGAAAAAGCACATAAGATGTGGCCGAATAAAAATGTAGTTTCGGGGGAGGAACCTGATAATTTGTTGATGAAGAAGGGGATGCCTTGGGCATCCCCAAGCTTAGACGCTTGAGTCTTCTTGATATATGCAGGGGTGAACCACCGGGTGCATCCCCAAGCTTAGAGCTTTCACTCTTCTTGATCATGTTGCATCATACTCCTCTCTTGATCCTTGAAAACTTCCTCCACACCAAACTCGAAACAACTCATTAGAGGGTTAGTGCACAATATAAATTGACATATTCAGAGGTGACACAATCATTCTTAACACTTCTGGACATTGCATAATGCTACTGGACATTAGTGGATCAAAGAAATTCATCCAACATAGCGAAAGAGGCAATGCGAAATAAAAGGCAGAATCTGTCAAAACAGAACAGTTCGTATTGACGAATTTTAAAATGGCACCAGACTTGCTCAAATGAAAATTCTCAAATTGAATGAAAGTTGCGTACATATCTGAGGATCATGCACGTAAATTGGCATAATTTTCTGAGCTTCCTGCAGGGCAGTGGGCTCAGATTCGTGACAGCAAAGAAATCTGGAACTGCGCAGTAATCCAAATCTAGTACTTACTTTTCTATCAACGGCTTAACTTGGCACAACAAAACTCAAAACTAAGATAAGGAGAGGTTGCTACAGTAGTAAACAACTTTCAAGACACAAAATAAAAACAAAGTACTGTAGGTAAAAACATGGGTTGTCTCCCATAAGCGCTTTTCTTTAACGCCTTTCGGCTAGGCGCGAAAGTGTGTATCAAGTAACATCGAGAGATGAAGCGTCAACATCATTACCAGCGGTGTTGGGAGTTTTATCAATTTTAGGCCTATAGTGATTCTTTGGTTTAGGCACCTTAGAGACATACATGAATTTTTGCTCCTTACCCACATAAGCTTTCTCATTAAATTTAAGAGAAGAAAAAGTTGAACCCAATTTTCTCATAGCTTCTTCAAGTTTACCAATTCTATGGGTTTGATTATCATGGATAGCACAAGTTTCTAGAGTAGCAATTCTTTCATTAATTCCTCCTAGGATTTTATCAAGTTTATCGAGTATTATCCGAGTAATATTTCCAATTTAGTTTCAACGCTACAATTTTTCTCTATGGTTTCCAATTTTTTCATAACATCCTCAAGGGAGGTTTCACTTTTAGTTTCATTAACAGGTGGTGTTCCAAATAAACTCTCAATAATGCAACTAGCTTCTAAAGCGGGAGCACCTAGGAAGTTACCTCCCGCGAGACAATCAAGAACATATCCATTCCAGCTAGAGATACCAACATAAAAATTCCTGAGTAGGATAGTGGTGGAGTGTTTCTTAGTGCACCTATTATGGGCATCACTAATTCTATACCAAGCATCTTTTAAACATTCTCCCCCTTGTTGCTTAAATGAACGAACTTCAACTTCAGGATTACTCATTTTAGCGATAGTAAATAAAGTGAACTAGATAAAATAAATGCAAGTAAACTAATTTTTTTGTGTTTTCGATATAGCAAACAAGATAGCAAATAAAGTAAAACTAGCAACTAATTTTTTTGTATTTTGATTTAGTGCAGCAAACAAAGTAGTAAATAAAATAAAGCAAGACAAAAACAAAGTAAAGAGATTGAGAAGTGGAGACTCCCCTTGCAGCGTGTCTTGATCTCCCCGGCAACGGTGCCAGAAAAAGAGCTTGATGGCGTGTATTTCACACGTTCGTTGGGCAACCCCAAGAGGAAGGTATGATGCGCACAGCAGCAAGTTTTCCCTCAGAAAGAAACCAAGGTTTATCAAACCAGGAGGAGCCAAGAAGCACGTTGAAGGTTGATGGCGGCGGGATGTAGTGCGGCGCAACACCGGAGATTCCGGCGCCAACGTGGAACCTGCACAACACAACCAAAGTACTTTGCCCCAACGAAACGAGTGAGGTTGTCAATCTCACCGGCTTGCTGTAACAAAGGATTAACCGTATTGTGTGGAAGATGATTGTTTGCGGAGAAAACGGTAAAAACAAGTATTGCGATAGATTGTATTTCGGTAAAGAGAATTGGACCGGGGTCCACAGTTCACTAGAG
>NC_061508.1:347994526-348039654 GCF_022539505.1 Lolium rigidum
ACCGGAGGTACAATCCGGGGAATACCCATATTGAAACCAACCGGATTGTCCGCTTCATGGAGCAGCTTATCAAGGATACGAACATCTGTTCCGACGATATCATCCGCGCGTTCATCTCACGCCGGGTGCTCCCCCTCCAGCGTCGGGTTCACAAGATGAGCCAGATGTGCGGCCCCCGTGATCCCACTAAGATCACCAGCTGCCCCCTAAGCAAATGGGACGTGGTC
Organism: Lolium rigidum; assembly: GCF_022539505.1. Taxonomy (NCBI): domain Eukaryota; kingdom Viridiplantae; phylum Streptophyta; class Magnoliopsida; order Poales; family Poaceae; genus Lolium; species Lolium rigidum. Next base: position 347,994,754 of record NC_061508.1, read on the forward strand.
CTCAAGGCTAGGGAAATTTGCCAAACCGACATGCCGATGGACTGGGAGTGGGGCTTCCTTCCCCTCTGCTCCAAAAATCCTCCATCTGCCGAAGTAAGAGCTTAAGCAATCCGGATTGTTTTGCTGGTAGCCTCTGTTGTGTTGCTAACTATCTTTTTTCTCTTTTTCAGGCCCGCGAGCTCTTTCCTCGCATTGCTGCGGAGGCACGAGGCCCTTGCCAGAAGCGCGCCTTGGACGAGGAGGACCCGGATCGTTACGTGATCGGGAATAAGCACAAGATGGGCAGGACCCATACTCCGCGCCCCGGTAACTTTTCAGCCAACGATTCCGGTTCCGATGATGAGGTTACTATTCTTGAGGTATTTTGCTCTTTCGCTTCCTCATATATTGTTTTTCTGTAGATCTTCCCTCAGCCAGCGCCAACCCACAGGTTGTGCAGCGTGCCACCCCGCTGCAGGCAGAGGTTGGCCAGGAATTCCTGGAGAAACTCGCCTCTCGGGGCCAAAAGAACAAGGCGCCGGCGCCCGAAGCCGGATCGAGCGATGCTCCTCCTGCCAAACGTTCCCGGATGGAAGTCGGCGGGAAGAAGGTCACCGCGAAGCATTACCGGAAGCGAGAGATGCCGATTGCTTCCGGGTAAGCTTCCGTTTCCTCTTTACTTTTGTTTCGTGAGTCTCTTTTTCCGGTTGCTTCTTCTGAACTTCTTTTTTCTTTATCTTTTCAGGCCTGCGCTCAAGATTACCAAGAGCGCCACCGGCATGAGGCCGGAGACCTCGGAGGACGCCGCCAGGGCCTCACCTCCTCCTCAACCAAGTCCGGTACCTTCTGGTGCCTGCAAATCTCCTGCCTTCTCTCGGGGGGGGGGGCAACACAAGTGCGGGGCGCGCGGCCCCTGAACCTACAGATCACCGCGCGGAGGAGGACCTTGTTTCCCCTCCAGAAGCCCAAGACACCGGCGCCAGCAACACCGGCGCCGGTACTGAAGATGCCGGGAGGGCGGAACCTCAGGTTCCTCCCGTCTCGAAGAAGAAGAAGAAGAGAACAACCGCTTCCCTCTCCAAGGCTGTGCCGGACTCTTCCGCGCCGGCAAGCTCTGCCCCGGCAAAGGAAGCACCTGAAGCTCCTGCGCCAACCAAGGCCACACCAACACCTCCACCGGCTGCCTCTACCGGCGAGCCAGCCGCCGCCAAGCCAACACCTCCTGAGGGCGCCAGGCTCACCGCCCAGGAACTTGCCGCGGTGGTCACCGCAGCGACCTCCACCTCTTCCGGCTCGCAGACACTAGTTCTGCACGCCGGCCGCGCCGCCGTTGCGGCCGGTGAGACGGCCTTAGCTCAGGTGGGCCGGATCACCGAGCTCTGATACGTCTCAAACGTATCTATAATTTCTTATGTTCCATACTAGTTTTATGATAATACTCACATGTTTTATACACACTTTACATCATTTATACGCATTTTCCGGCACTAACCTATTAACAAGATGCCGAAGTGCCAGTTCCTGTTTTGTGCTGTTTTTTGTTTCAGAAATCCTACACAGGAAATATTCTCGGAATTGGACGAAACGAACGCCCAGGGTCTTATTTTTCCACGGAGCTTCTAGAAGACCGAAGAGGATACGAAGTGGGGCCACGAGGCGCCGCCACCACAGGGCCGCGCGGCCAAGGGGGGCCCGCGCCGCCCTATGGTGTGGGGCCCCCGTGCCTCTCCCGACTCTGCCCTTCCGCCTACTTATACTCTCCGTCGTGAAAACCCTATTACCGAGAGCCACAATACGGAAAAAGTTCCAGAGACGCCGCCGCCAATCCCATCTCGGGGGATTCAGGAGATCACCTCCGGCATCCTGCCGGAGAAGGGAATCATCTCCCGGAGGACTCTAAATCACCATGATCGCCTCCGGACTGATGTGTGAGTAGTTCATCCTTGGACTATGGGTCCATAGCAGTAGCTAGATGGTTGTCTCCTCCTCATTGTGCTATCATGTTAGATCTTGTGAGCTGCCTATCATGATCAAGATCGTCTATTTCTAATGCTACATGTTGTGTTTGTTGGGATCCGATGAATATGGAATACAATGTGAAGTTGATTATTGATCTATCATATATGTGTTGTTTATGTTCTTGCATGCTCTCCGTTGCTAGTAGAGGCTCTGGCCAAGTTGATACTTGTGACTCCAAGAGGGAGTATTTATGCTCGATAGTGGGTTCATGCCTCCATTGAATCCGGGACAGGTGACGGAAAGTTCTAAGGTTGTGGATGTGATGTTGCCACTAGGGATAAAACATCAATGCTTTGTCTAAGGATATTTGTGTTGATTACATTACGCACCATACTTAATGCAATTGTATGTTGTTTGCAACTTAATACTGGAAGGGGTGCGGATGCTAACCCGAAGGTGGACATTTTAGGCATAGATGCATGCTGGATAGCGGTCTATGTACTTTGTCGTAATGCCCTGATTAAATCTCATATTAGTCATCGTGATATGTATGTGTATTGTTATGCCCTCTCTATTTGTCAATTGCTCAACTGTAATTTGTTCACCCAACATGCTATTTCTTATTGGAGAGACACCACTAGTGAACTGTGGACCCCGGTCCATTCTTTTACATCTGAAATACAAACTACTGCAAACTCTGTTCTCTGTTGTTCTTCGTAAACAAACATCACTCTCCACACCATACGTTTAATCCTTTGTTTACAGCAAGCCGGTGAGATTGACAACCTCACTATTAAGTTAGGGCAAAGTATTTTGATTGTGTTGTGCAGGTTCCACGTTGGCGCCGGAATCCCTGGTGTTGCGCCGCACTACACTCCTCCACCAACAACCTTCACGTGGCCTTCATCTCCTACTGGTTCGATAACCTTGGTTTCTTTCTGAGGGAAAACTTACTGATGTGCGCATCACACCTTCCTCTTGGGGTTCCCAACGGACGTGTGCATCACGCGCCATCTAGACTGTTTTCGGGCGCCGTTGCCGGGGAACGAAGAAAAGTTACACCACAAAGATTTTCAACTCCCACGTCAACAGCTGTTTTCTGGCGCCGTTGCCGGGGATATCAAGACACGCTGCAAGGGGAGTCTCCCACATCCAATCTCTTTACTTTGTTTTTGTCTTGCTTTACTTTACTTTATTTACTGCTTTGTGTGCTTTCTCTATATCAAAAATACAAAAAAATAGTTACTTGCATTTACTTTATTTACTGTCTTGTTTGCGTTCTTTATATCAAAAACACAAAAAAATTAGTTACTTGCATTTACTCTACTTTATTTAGTTTGCTTTATTTACTATTTCTAAAAATGAGTAATCCTGAAGTTGAAGTTCGTTCGTTTAAGCAACAAGGGGGAGAATGTTTTAAAGATGCTTGGTATAGAATTAGTGATGCTCATCATAGGTGCACTAAGAAACACTCCACTATTATCCTACTTAGGAACTTTTATGTTGGTATCTCTAGCTGGAATAGGTATGTTCTTGATACTCTTGCGGGAGGTAATTTCCTAGGCACTCCTGCTTTAGAATCCAGTTGCGTTATTGAGAGTATAGTTGGAATACCACCTGTTATGAAGCTAAAATTGAAATCTCTCTTGAAGATGTCATGAAAAAGTTGGAGGCCATAGAGAAAAATCTTCCAAGTGTTGAGACTAAATTGGGAATATTACTTGATAACACCGATAAACTTGATAAAACTCTAAGTGGAATTAATGAGAGAATTGCCGTTTTAGAAACTTGTGCTACTCATGATAATCAAACCCATAGGATTAGTGAACTTGAAGAAGCTATGGGAACTTTGGGTTCAACTTTTTCTTCTCTTAAGTTTAAGGAGAAAGCTTATGTGGGTAAGGAGCAAAAGTTCATGTATGTCTCTAAGGTGCCTAAGCCAAAAAAAACTATTATAGGCCTAAAATTGACAAAGCCCTTAGCACCACTATGGATGATGAAGCATCTAAGATACCTATTGTGAAAAATTGTGAAAGTTATGATGTTAATGCTTCATCTCTTGATAATACTTGATTCACACTTTCTGCGCCTAGCTGAAAGGCGTTAAAGAAAAGCGCTTATGGGAGACAACCCATTATTTTACTTCTGCACTTTTGTTTTATATTTGAGTCTTGGAAGTTGTTACTACTGTAGCAACCTCTCCTTATCTTTATTTTATTGCATTGTTGTGCCAAGTAAAGTCTTTGATAGTAAGGTTAATACTAGATTTGGATTACTGCGCAGAAACAGATTTCTTGCTGTCACGAATTTGAGTAGACCTCTCTGTAGGTAACTTAGAAAAATCTGCCAATTTTCGTGTGTGATCCTCAGATATGTACGCAACTTTCATTCAATTTGAGCTTTTTCATCTGAGCAAGTTAAGTGCCTCTGAAAAATCCGTCTTTACGGACTGTTCTGTTTTGACAGATTCTGCCTTTTATTTCGCATTGCCTCTTTTGCTATGTTGGATGGATTTCTTTGTTCCATTAACTTTCAGTAGCTTTGTGCAATGTCCAGAAGTGTTAAGAATGATTATGTCACCTCTGAATATGTGAATTTTTGATTATGCACTAACCCTATAATGAGTTTGTTTTGAGTTTGGTGTGGAGGAAGTTTTCAAGGGTCAAGAGAGGAGGATGATACAATATGATCAAGAAGAGTGAAAAGTCTAAGCTTGGGGATACCCCCGTGGTTCATCCCTTCATATTTCAAGAAGACTCGAGCATCTAAGCTTGGGGATGCCCAAGGCATCCCCTTCTTCATCGACAACTTATCAGGTCACCTCTAGTGAAACTATATTTTTATTCCGTCACATCTTATGTGCTTTACTTGGAGCGTCTGTATGTTTTTGTTTTTGTTTATGTTTGAATAAAATCGGATCCTAGCATTCTTTGTGTGGTAGAAAGACACGCTCCGCTCATTCATATGAACACTGGTGTTCTTAGCTTTACTTTTAATGTTCATGGCGAAGGTTGAAACTGCTTCGTTCATTATTATTTGGTTGGAAACAGAAAATGCTTCATGTGGTAATTGGTATAATGTCTTGAATAATTTGATACTTGGCAATTGTTGTGCTCAAATAGATCATGTTTAAGCTCTTGCATCATGTACTTTGTACCTATTAATGAAGAACTACCATAGAGCTTGTTGAAATTTGGTTTGCATGATTAGTCTCTCTAAAGTCTAGATATTTTCTGGTGAAGTGTTTGAACAACAAGGAGATAGTGTAGAGTCTTATAATGCTTGCAATATGTTCTTATGTAAGTTTTGTTGTACCGGTTCATACTTGTGTTTGCTTCAAACAACCTTGCTAGCCAAAGCCTTGTACTGAGAGGGAATACTTCTCGTGCATCCAAATCCTTGAGCCAAAAACTATACCATTTGTGTCCACCATACCTACCTACTACGTGGTATTTATCTGCCATTCCAAAGTAAATTACTTGAGTGCTACCTTTAAAAAAATTCATTCATTGTCTTTGCAATACATAGCTCATGGGAAAATAGCCTTAAAAACTATTGTGGTTTTGAATATGTAGCTTATGTGTCTTATTTCTTATAAGTTGCTTGTTGAGCGGTAACCATGTTTCTGGGGACGCCATCAACTATTACACCTTTGTTGAATATCATGTGAGTTGCTATGCATGTTCGTCTTGTCTGAAGTAAGGGTGATTTATCATGATCAAATGGTTTGAGTATGCATATTGTTAGAGAAGAACATTGGGCCGCTAACTAAAGCCATGAATCATGGTGGAAGTTTCAGTTTTGGACATTAATCCTCAAATCTCTTATGAGAATATTATCTGTTGTTGAATGCTTAAGCATTAAAGAGGATTCCATTATCTGTTGTCTATGTTGTCCCGGTATGGATGTTCTAAGTTGAGATCTATCAAAAATGAGAAATCAAATGCGATCTATCTCCTTGGACCTTTGTACAGGCGACATAGAGGTACCCCTTTGTGACACTTGGTTGAAACATATGTTATGCAATGATAATCCATGAAAATCCAAGCTAATTAGGACAAGGTGCGAGCACTATTGGTACTCTATGCATGAGGCTTGCAACTTATAGGACATCTTATGCATAACACATATGAATTATTACTACCGTTGACAAAATTGTTTCTATGATTTCAAAATGAAAAGCTCTAGCACAAAAAACAGTAATCCATGCTTCCCTCTGCGAAGAGCCAATTCTTTTACTTTATGTTGAGTCAGTTTACCTACTTCTTTCTATCTTAGGAGCAAACACTTGTGTCAACTATGTGCATTGATTCCTACATACTTTCTTATTTGCATTCATCATATTACTTTGAGTTAACAATTATCCATGAGATATATCCATGAGATAAACATGTTGAAGTTGAAAGCAACTTCTGAAACTTATATCTTCCTTTGTGTTGCTTCAAAACTTTCTACTAAGAATTTATTGCTTTATGAGTTAACTCCTGTGCAAGTCTTACTGATGCGTGTCTTGAAAGTACTATTCATGAAAAGTCTTTGCTATATGATTCAGTTGTTTAAGTCATTGTCTTTACCATTGCTTCGAATCACTTCATTCACTTCATATGCTTTACAATAGTATTGATCAAGATTATGATAGCATGTCACTTCGAAATTATCCTTGTTATCGTTTACCTACTCGAGGGCGAGTAGGAACTAAGCTTGGGGATGCTTGATACGTCTCAAACGTATCTATAATTTCTTATGGTCCATGCTAGTTTTATGATAATACTCACATGTTTTATACACACTTTACATCATTTATACGCATTTTCCGGCACTAACCTATTAACGAGATGCCGAAGTGCCGGTTCTCGTTTTGTGCTGTTTTTGGTTTCGGAAATCCTACACGGAAATATTCTCGGAATTGGACGAAACGAACGCCCAGGGTCTTATTTTTCCATGGAGCTTCCAGAAGACCGAAGAGGATACGAAGTGGGGCCACGAGGCGCCGCCACCACAGGGCCGCGCGGCCAAGGGGGGGCCCACATCGCCCTATGGTGTGGGGCCCCCGTGCCTCTCCCGACTCTGCCCTTCCGCCTACTTATACTCTCCGTCGCGAAAACCCTATTACCAAGAGCCACGATACGGAAAAAGTTCCAGAGACGCCGCCGCCGCCAATCCCATCTCGGGGGATTCAGGAGATCACCTCCGGCACCCTGCCGGAGAGGGGAATCATCTCCCGGAGGACTCTACATCACCATGATTGCCTCCGGACTGATGTGTGAGTAGTTCATCCTTGGACTATGGCTCCATAGCAGTAGCTAGATGGTTGTCTCCTCCTCATTGTGCTATCATGTTAGATCTTGTGAGCTGCCTATCATGATCAAGATCGTCTATTTCTAATGCTACATGTTGTGTTTGTTGGGATCCGATGAATATGGAATACAATGTCAAGTTGATTATTGATCTATCATATATGTGTTGTTTATGTTCTTGCATGCTCTCCGTTGCTAGTAGAGGCTCTGGCCAAGTTGATACTTGTGACTCCAAGAGGGAGTATTTATGCTCGATACTGGGTTCATGCCTCCATTGAATCTGGGACAGTGACAGAAAGTTCTAAGGTTGTGGATGTGATGTTGCCACTAGGGATAAAACATCAATGCTTTGTCTAAGGATATTTGTGTTGATTACATTACGCACCATACTTAATGCAATTGTCTGTTGTTTGCAACTTAATACTGAAAGGGGTGCGGATGCTAACCCGAAGGTGGACTTCTTAGGCATAGATGCATGCTCGATAGCGGTCTATGTACTTTGTCGTAATGCCCTGATTAAATCTCATATTAGTCATCGTGATATGTATCTGCATTGTTATCCTTCTATATTTGTCAATTCCCAACTGTAATTTGTTCACCCAACATGCTATTTCTTATTGGAGAGACACCACTAGTGAACTGTGGACCCCGGTCCATTCTTTTACATCTGAAATACAAACTACTGCAAACTCTGTTCTCTGTTGTTCTTCGCAAACAAACAACATTCTCCACACCATACGTTTAATCCTTTGTTTACAGCAAGCCGGTGAGATTGACAACCTCATTGTTAAGTTGGGGCAAAGTATATTGATTGTGTTGTGCAGGTTCCACGTTGGCGTCGGAATCCCTGGTGTTGCGCCGCACTACACTCCTCCACCAACAACCTTCACGTGGCCTTCATCTCCTACTGGTTCGATAACCTTGGTTTCTTTCTGAGGGAAAACTTACTGATGTGCGCATCACACCTTCCTCTTGGGGTTCCCAACGGACGTGTGCATCACGCGCCATCAAGATCACCCGCGGAGGAGCCGACCTGGGCCACCTGCTTGATTATGCTGAAAAGTGGAATCAGGCAGATCTGTCCCCAGCGACGCGCGGCCTCGGGAAGGACAAGCTGCCGGTGGTTGACCCCGCAGGCCCTCGGAGCACCGGGCAACATTTTGGCCTGCTTAGGCGCGCGGTCAGAGAGTTCGACACCGCGTGGCACGATGCCAACAACAACATGGTGGTAAGTTGGACAAACTTCATAGCTCTTTAAATTTATGCCAGTTTGCAATCTTCCATTTTATATGTATATCCTCTCAGTCCCCGAGTTTCGGGTTGAGAACGCAGTTCTTAGCGCGAAACTTTCTTAGAAAGGCAAAAAACTGGCATAGCCAGTCCCCGAGTTTCGGGTTGAGAGCGCAGTTCTTAGCACGAAGAAACACAAAAAACCGGCATAGCCAGTCCCCGAGTTTCGGGTTGAGAGCGCAGTTCTTTAGCGCGAAACTTTCTTTCAATACCGGCATCTTCTTACCGGAACTTTTTAACTTGAACAGAGCGTGCTGGACACCCGGAAGCAGCTCTTCGAGGAGCTTCTGTGGGAGCACCGGGAACTCTCTGAGGCACACAACAAGTGCCAAGGTTAGTTTCTGCACCCCCAGCTTGTTTTACCGATTGCTTCTTTCTTTAAGTACTTACAAACTTTTTGCCCATCAGCTCTTCCGGAAGCCTCCGTTGAGGCCCTCAATGCTCAGCTCGCCGCGCTTAAAGGTACTATTCCTTTTCCGGTTGATTTGCCTCTCTTCATCCTACCGGTTATCTTTCTTTTAACATTTTTTTTCCTGACTCCAGCTGAAAAGGAGCAGCTTGCCTCGGAGCATCACAAGGCCCTGGACGCTCAGAGGACCCTCGCTGCTGAGCTAAAGGAGAAGCTCATGCAGGATGAACTCCGACATTCGCGGGAGCTGAAGGAGGCCCAGGCTGCAGCTGAGGCCAAGTTGGATGAATCTCTGAAGGAGTTCACCAACTCCAGCGCGGTGCTGCGGGCGGAGCTGGAGGAGGAAACCCGGGTGCGGAAGGAAGCGCAAGACCGGATCGCCACCCTCACCACAGATCAGGCTGAGTATGACCGGTTGGTCATGCAGGACGACGCCCTGGCCTTCAGTAAGTCGTTCTTCTTTTCTCTTTTGCTTATAAGCTTATGTTTTTTGGCGGTATGTCCTTACACCAGTTACTTTTTCCTTCTTTTTCTTTCTTTCTAGAACTCTTTCCGGATTCACAGCCGCATGCGCACAAGAAGGTAACGGAACGCAGGGCTGAGCAAGCCATGAGCAACCCGGATGCACCCTGGGATGCTTATGATCACTTGGTCGCGCTCGCCGCCCGGATCCAGCATATGCGCGCTGTGGACCGGCACCTGGTCGATCTGCCCGATCGTGCCATGGAGATTTTCAAGGTGCTGTGGCCTGGGGAAGCGGTGCCGGTCAATGTGACGCTCATCTCCGATCGGCTCAAGGATGCTTGCCGGAGGATCCGCGAGTGGAAGTGCTCAGCGGCCCGTGCCATGCATGATTGGGTCTACAACAAGAGCATAGCCACCCGAGTTTGGCACTATCTTTGGGTGATCTTTGAACGACCAGGCAATCTCCTGATCTAACCACAACATGTATTTTGGTACTGCCGGCATCACTGCGTTCACTTCCATGGAACGACGGTGCACGCTTTGCTTGTCAGTTGGCTCAGTAACGAACACAACACAGCACAAGTGCGGATCCTGGTAAATATTCCGGCCCAAAGGTGCCGGCGGTGGCGGTTGGCCATTGCCATCTCCCACCTGGTGAACTTGCTGGTGTTGCTGCCGGTTTGGCTGCGGCTGTACCGGTAGAGCGTTCGCTCCGGTAAGCGGTGGTAGCGATGGCAGTTGTTGCCGCAACATGTCTTGCGATGGTGGTAGTATCGTAGTACAGCCTTGTGCTTACGCATCTTTTACCGCACCTTTCAACATCAAGTATTTGATCCAGGAACAATCTTTTGTTAAATGGTTTGCTGGCTTTGCCGGATTAGGAGTGTGAAACCGGCATGGTTGTTCCATTGCGGATTCCATGGTGTATCTTGAAGGTTCTTGCCAATTCTTTTTCTCTCCCCACGACTTCTTTTCAACCCATTTTTTTTTAGGACCCGCCCATGGCTGCGATCCGGTTTTTTGCCTCTGGCTTCCGCTGGCGCCGGAATTATCCTGCACCGAGGCCACTTGTTGCCTGTATCTTCTATCCGGAAAATCTTCCCTTCTTTTGTTGTGCCGGTTATCCCGGTACTTCTCTTGGTTCTGCTGAGGTTGGTTTGTTTGTTCCGGCTCAGCTTGTACTGCCGGTTGCATTGGATCTCCCAACGCGTAGTTATCCGCCACACGTATCATCTCTGCCATAGTTGTTGGCATGTTTCTCTGTTGCTTTTGCCACATCGGTGAGCATCTTCTGCACCCATTGCAAAACCAAGCAATGGCATGTGCCTCGATTACTCCTTCACAAGAGTTTCTTATGGAGTTCCACCGGATCAGATAATCCCGATCTGTTTCATGCTGACGCTGCACGCACAAGGCGAGCTGCTGCGGCCTGTTTGGCCTCTGGTAGGTGCTGCTGAAGTTGCTCACGAAAGCTTCCTCAAAGTCCAGCCAGCCATTTATGCTTCCTGCCGGCAAGTTGTTTAGCCAGATGCGTGCCGGTCCTACCAGGAAAGATGGTACAATTCTCACGGCCCAGCGCCGGTTTCCTCCACCTGTAACGGTTCCTCCGCCACCAGCAACATAAACTGCGGTCACGTAATCCGCAAGCCAGTCTTCCAGCTTAGTGGTGCCATCATATGTTTTTGTGTCACGGGGCAACGTGAAGTTGCGAACCGGTGGTTCCTCTTTCATGATCCGTGGGCCAAAGCATTTTGGGCCAGGAGGACCTTCTGCCTCAATCATTTCAGACAAGTATACCCTATCCAGCCTGTGCCTCGCATCCCGGTCTGGTAGGCATCTTTCTCCTAGCCGTTGCCCCAAAGGGTTCCGGTAGGATGCAATTCTTTCAGCTCCTGAATCAGCTTCATCGTAACGTTCCGGTACCGTGGCTCTTGCCTGCCGGTACCTTGACGGAGGCATTTCCTCCTCCAGATAGGCTGCTCTTGGTGCACGATAATTTTGCCCGCTTTCTTCTCTAGCGGCATAGTCATTTCCGGCGTAGCCCTTTCCGGCATAACCGCGACCTGCCCCTTGGCTTTTTCTACCGGCCTCATGTCGCCCGGCTTGTTGTTTTCCGGCAAGTACCGGATCATACACAGTCATTTGCTGTGCATTCACTTATTTTTCTTTTCTCTTGTCCGGATGGGGGGACGATTCCTGCCCATGGAACTTGCTTCCGGCATTCTTTGTAGAACGCACAGATTTTGAAGCCGCAGCTTTGTTTACCTTAGCAAGCTGCTCAGCATTTTGTTCCTAAATCATGTCAAGCAACTCCCTAACACGATCCTGTTGTTTTGCTAAAGCATCTCCGGTAAGCGATTCACACAGCTCTACTGCAGCCCTAGCAGCTTTTATGGTTTTATCCGGGCTCTCGTACTTAGGTTTCTCTACAATGCTCACGAGATGCGAGAGGTACTTTTTCCGGCAAGAACTTCCTTACGCAGACCATGATCTAGATTGCGAGCCCTAAGCCGGTTTTCCGGTATCCTGGCAGCCTGAGCGCTAACAGAAGCAAAGCCATGGGAAGCGTTATACTCACGTAGGGTTAGGTTCAGCTCGCGCTGCGCCCGGATGATGTCCGCGCCCGCGGAGAGCAGCTTCTGTTGTTGTGCCTCCAGTTCCGCCTGAGCCGCTGCCGAATCGATGTTCTGCGCAAGGGGCGTCGCCAGCACGTTCATGGACGCTTGGAGAGGAGTCTCCGGTGGCGTTGTAGATGCACCCGCGACCTCCTGGTTGCGCTCGGTCGGCGGCTTGGCCGTGCGCGTGGACTTCGTCGGTCCTGTGCCTTCTGCCGCAGCTCCCTTGCCGGCGTTAGCCGCGCCAACCACCAGCACCTCGACGCTGCCGGCGGCGTGGCCGCTGCGAAGCGCAGACCTTGGCGGGTCCGGAGCCACCAACACCGGCAAGAGGCACTGGCGCTCGAGGACGGTGCCGTAGTAGACGCGGAAGGTCCCGAACTCGATGATGCGGCCGTTCTTGGGAAACTTACCTCCATTGGCGAAGCAGGCCGTGTTGTCGTTGATGAAGTCCATGGCGAGGACGCGGTCGACGAGCGCGGTGACGACACGCTCGCCGGTGATGGTGAGGAGGCCCGCCCGAATATGAACTCCAGCAAGCGCAGCCTGCCGGCCCCACGGTGGGCGCCAACTGTCGTCGTGGTGAACAGACAGATGCCATGGGATGGCTTAAGTTGGGGCCGAATGTGCGCTAGAGGATTCGGGGGAGGGTTTTTGGTAAGGATGGGATGGATTCCGGATGGATTCCCGATGAACTTGGCCTTGGCCAGAGGTAGAAGAAGAAGAACACAAAACAATCTTCCCTCTAGATCTCTCTATTTCTTGATCATACATGGTTACAGGTTTCTGAATACAGTTTAGAGCTCAGTTCGTGCATCCCCGCGATAGGGTGTACCCCCTCTCCTTATATTGGGGAGAGGGTGGCTTACAGAGGAAGAAACCCTAGGAAACCCTAATGGCATCTTTGACTAGACAAACTACTTTACAAAGCTTCTTTAGCTACCGGTGACGCCGGTATCTCTTTAATCAGGGAGGCTGACGTCCTCCGGTTCCTTTTACATCATCATCTGCTTTGGCCCCAGAGCTTCGTTTAAAGCTGAAGTGCTTCGCTCATCTTTGTCCTCTAGCTCCTTAGAGAATCTTTGACCAGTCTTGCCGACGTGCTACAGTGTAGCCTGTACCGGTAGTCCGGTACCTTCTTAGTCTTAGCTCATTCCGGTATACCCCTCCGGGGATACCGGTATAGATTTACTTAGCCAAAAGCCTAGCTTCACAATCCGGAATAACACTCAAATGCAGAAGTTAACAATCGTTTCAGTTCATCAAAAGCATGACACTCAAATGCAACACCCTTTTTAGTCAATTCATTCAAAGGTGCAGCAATAGTAGAAAAATTGGGTACAAAACGGCGATAAAACCCAGCTAGACCATGAAAACTTCTTACTTGACTCACATTCATGGGAGTAGGCCAATTTTGAATAGCTTCAATTTTAGACACATCTACTTCTACTCCATGCTTAGAGACAACATAACCCAGAAATATGACCTTATCTTTGCAAAATGTGCACTTCTCAAGATTACCATAGAGTTTACTAGCACGCAACACTTGCAAAACATGGCGAATATGTATAATATGATCAGATTCATTGCGGTTGTAGATTAATATGTCATCAAAATACACAACCACAAACTTGCCAATAAAATCACGCAAAACATGGTTCATCAGTCTCATGAAAGTGCTAGGTGCATTAGTTAAACCAAAAGGCATTACTAACCACTCATATAAACCAAATTTTGTTTTAAAGGCGGTTTTCCACTCATCCCCTTCTTTCATCCTAATTTGATGATAACCACTACGCAAATCAATTTTAGTGAAAACGAGCAGCACCACTCAATTCATCTAGCATATCCTCTAAGCGGGGAATAGGATGACGATATCGAATAGTGATGTTGTTTATCGCTCTACAATCTACGCACATACGCCATGTACCATCTTTCTTAGGAACAAGAATAACAGGAACAGCACAAGGAACAAGAATAACAGGAACCTTTGTCGAGTAGCGCTTGTACTTGCTTCTGTATCTCTTTCGTCTCTTCGGGGTTCGTTCTATATGGTGCCCGATTGGGTAGCGAAGCTCCGGGAATCAAGTCGATTTGATGCTCAATACCTCGCAATGGTGGAAGTCCTGCGGGTACCTCATCCGGAAATACGTCGCCAAATTCCTGCAAAACATTAGAAACACCAATAGGAAGAGGGGTCATGTCGTTAGAAACCAAAACCGTACCCCTGTACAAGAGCACAAGAGGCATGGCTGTAGGATCCTCACTAAATTCTCTCATGTCTTCTTTGGTGGCTAATGAGACTAAGGAATTCACTCTCTCAATTTTCGTTATATCACTCACACCATTACAATTCTCTCGCCTATCTATGGATGCATCCTCCAAGTTTACTTCAATCTTCTGACGAGACTCATTGACAATTTGTTGTGGTGTCATAGGCTGTAAATTAATTTTCTTGCCCTTGAACTCCAAGTGATATGTATTAGCACGACCATTGTGTTGCACAGAACGGTCATAGAGCCAAGGCCGTCCCAATAGTAGGTGACACACCGTCATAGGAACGACATCAAAATCAATGCAATCCTTATACGGTCCAATAGCAAACTCAACACGCACCATGTGGTTTACCTTCATCTCACCATTGTCGCTCAACCACTCGAATATAGTATGGATGCGGGTGCGGTAGATACTTCAACTTCAGCTTGGTACACAACTCTTTGCTTGCTAAATTGCGGCAACTCCCGCCATCAATAATGACCTTGCAAGCCTTGTCGGGACCAACTAAAGCCTTTGTTTGGAACAAATTGCAGCGCTGAGTAGATGCACTAGGCAACACATTAAGAGCACGCTGCGACACAACAATGGTGCGAGCATCAGACGGATATGCATCTTCACCATCAGTGTCATAGTCATCATCTTCTGGAGCATTAGGATCAACATCATCTCGAGTCTCGTATTCATTGTCCTCATTGATAACCATGACTTTGCGGTTAGGACAATCTCTCTTGAAGTGACCCTTGCCACCACATGTATGACAAACCATATCACGGTTACGCGCAGTAGACACATTAGAGCCACTCGTACTTGTAGCAGATTCGGACTTCTTTGTGTTAGACACATTGGAGACCGGTTTACTAGGCGGAGTAGAGTAAGGTGCGGAGCGCGTCGAAGGCGCCGGCGCCGAAGATGGTGCCGTGCGGGGTGTGAAACGCCCACCTCCTGTAGCTCGACCTTTGACCTTTGCTTCGTCAGCCAACTGTGATTCAGCTTCTCTTGCATGATGTAACAATTGATTCATATTGGTGTAGCTGTAGTGACGAACAATACCTTTGATATCATACTTCAAACCGTTGAGGAAACGCTGCATTGTCATCTCAAGAGACTCACGGACACGGCGACGCTGCATAAGCATCTCCATCTCCATGTCGTATTAATCCACAGTCTTCACACCTTGTCTCAATAGAGTCAGCTTATCATATATATTCCGCAAGTAATTTGTAGGCACAAAGTGAGAAGTCATTGCCTCCTTCATGGCACGCCATGTGCGTATAGGCTGGTCACCATCCTCTTCGCGATTACGAACAAAAGCATCCCACCAATGCAAAGCGTAGCCATCAAACTAGGAAGAAGCAAGCTTGATCTTCCGGTCTTCAGTATAATGTGGATGTAAGTTCGACAACTTCTCAATCTTCAGCTCCCAAGTGAGGTATTCTTCAACGTCAGCTCCTCCTTCAAACTTGGGTATAGAAAACTTGGGCTTACCCAAGCCATCTTCCTCATCTTGTCCACGACCATTGCGGCCAAGTGGAGCCCAACCGCGAGGACGATTACCACGTGGCGCATCACGAGCATTGTGTGCGTCATCTTGAAGCTCAGGATCTTCGTCATCTTCTTGTTGTTGTTGCGCGGTTAAATTCTCAACAGCTAAGCGCAAATCAGCAAGATTACGTTGTACATCCGTCATTTGATCTTGCATGGTAGTGACGGTCACATGAGTAGCATCCAGACTTTTGGGAAATCTCATCAATCTTCCCATTAAGCACCTCGTCCCGAGCGCGGAATTCACGTCGCATCTCATTACGAAGAGCCTCATACTCCCTCCATGTGATGATATCTGCAGCACTCTTGTTTTCCTGGTTAACAATTTTATGATCACTAGCGAGACATCGTTAGTAGATTAGTGCACTAAATCAACAATATATGGTGGTACTCTCACAACTCACTCAAAACTGATAAGAAAAGGAAATCTTACCGTTCCAAAGTAAATTAGTGTTGCTTACCACTGGTAGTAACAACTAGTGCACGGATGTAGCGAAGCGAATATCAAGGGTATAAGAACAAATCACACGACAAAGCAGGGTATATGTGGGGCTGTAGGTAGGCTACCTATTTGCACCAATAACAAGCTCTAGCGCTGACCGTAGACAACCAATGATACTCACACAAGGCGAAATAATGGGGCAATGCAACTATATGTGGGAAAAGGTTGCAATGCACAAGAGAGACGCTAGCAAAGCTCAACGAGACAGGCACAAGATTGCTCAACTACGGGTGCAGTAAAGTAAACTTAGGCCTTCACTTGATTCAACTAGCACAACACTTTTCTTTTTGGATTTTTCTTTTTGTAGAACACACGCAGCGATGTAGCTCTTTTTGCTTCTTTTCAATTTTCTTCTCTTTTTTTTTTGACTCAACTCCTTGATAACACGGCAAACAGAAATATGCAAAGCACCGATAACCTAACGAGCAGCCTGTCGAGCGGTAAAACTAGTCTCTTCTGGGGAAGTTCCTAGTCACTTTATATCGAAAGGTTGTGTCTATGGTTGGGAACAAACACACTGTAAGCTATATGGACTCGGAGTAACAAAAACTGACACCACTTGATAGGAAAACACAAGATGATAGTATAGACTCAAACCCTAAAAATACTAGAAGGAAGACAAAGATACGCAAAAACAACTACGAAAAACAACTAAAACTCGAAATTAGTGCAATCTAAGGCTATGGCAAACCCTAACCCTAACTTTTTATGGCTTTTTCTGGATAGGAAACACTCACAACTCAACTATGGGGTGGATTGTGGATGGCTTACCGAGGAAAACTGGAAATCTGATACCAAGATGATATGGGGTGGCCCGATCTTCTCAGTAAGCAACGGTGGTGATGATGATCACGGGGTGATGGCAGCGGAGAAACACGACGATGAAGTGGATGATAACTTGTATGACGCAACGAGATCTCTCGATTGGTCCCTGTCGCCAATGCAACAGCTCTCAACCCTGCAAGATATTCGCAATTCCACACACTTGCGCACGTAGCCGCCGACCACGAAGCGGTAAGTTGCAACCGTCTAATTCCCAATGGAACAGCAGATCACACAAGACTTTTTCGGGATCTACACAATATCAAGCAATATGGTGTAGGGATTCAATAGTTTTGCTAGAGCAAACAACTAAGAACTAGGGTTTATCTTAAACATGGTCTAAAGCAGCTAGGGGGCGTCCTGGGCACTTATATAGGCGTCCGGGACGAGTTCTGGTCGAAAAGATACAAAAATAACCGACCCGGAATAGATCCGGTCGAGACGGACTCGGACCGGTCCGGTCCGGGATCCGGTCAACCGGGCTGTGGACCGGGCGGGCCGGTCCGTGGTCCGGTCAACCGGGCGGCAACCGGAAACTTCGCAACTTTCCGGTTTCGCCCGGTACGATGCTTCATATCCGGTTGGCGGCCGGTTTGCGACCGGTCAACCGGGCCTGGGACCGGGCTGGCCGGTCAGGGGTCCGGTCGGACCGGGTGCTGGACCGGCCTGGACGTCGTCTTCTCCTCTCGCGCATTACTCCCGCTCCTCCCTCGCGCATCCATGAGATATCTTCATGTCCAGCTCCATGTCCAGCTTCACGTCCATCTTGACGTCCGTCTTCATGTCCAGCTGCTCCTCTCCTCGTGCGATGCTCGTCTCCTTTTGATACCTGATGATACATAAGTAATAGGACTTAGGCAGTATAAAGTTCTCATCAATCAAAGTATCGTTTAGAAACAAGTTCACCTGTTGTTAAAGTAGCTTCGCACGAGCTCTTGTAATTGGTCCAATCCGAACTTCATCGGACTTGAGCTTCACAGCAGGTTCATCTTCATCTATCAATGACGGAGGTAGTGGTGTAGTAGGGATGTCCTCATCATTAGAAGCGAGAATATCAATTTTATTGAGCTTTTCCTCAACAGATTTGTTAAAAGCAGTTTGTGTACTAATAAATTGTTTAAGGATAGCTTCAAGTCCAGGGGGTGTGTTCCTATTATTGTTGTAAGAATTCCCATAAGAATTAGCATAACCGTTACCATTATTATAAGGATATGGCCTATAGTTATTACTAGAATTGTTCGGATAAGCATTGTTGTTGAAATTATTATTTTTAATGAAGTTTACATCAACATGTTCTTCTTGGGCAACCAATGAAGCTAACGGAACATTATTAGGATCAACATTAGTCCTATCATTCACAAGCATAGACATAATAGCATCAATCTTATCACTCAAGGAAGAGGTTTCTTCGACAGAATTTACCTTCTTACCTTGTGGAGCTCTTTCCGTGTGTCATTCAGAGTAATTAATCATCATATTATCAAGGAGCTTTGTTGCTTCACCAAGAGTGATGGACATAAAGGTACCTCCAGCAGCTGAATCCAATAGGTTCCGCGAAGAAAAGTTCAATCCTGCATAAAAGGTTTGGATGATCATCCAATTAGTCAGTCCATGGGTTGGGCAATTTTTAACCAAAGATTTCATTCTTTCCCAAGCTTGTGCAACATGCTCATTATCCAATTGTTTAAAATTCATTATGCTACTTCTCAAAGATATAATTTTAGCAGGGGGATAATATCTACCAATAAAAGCATCCTTGCATTTAGTCCATGAATCAATACTATTCTTAGGCAGAGATAGCAACCAATATTTAGCTCTTCCTCTTAATGAGAAAGGAAACAATTTTAATTTTGTAATGTCACCATCTACATCTTTATACTTTTGCATTTCACACAATTCAACAAAGTTATTGAGATGGGCAGCAGCATCATCAGAACTAATACCAGAAAATTGCTCTCGCATAACAAGATTCAGTAAAGCAGGTTTAATTTCAAAGAATTCTGCTGTAGTAGCAGGTGGAGCAATAGGTGTGCATAAGAAATCATTATTATTTGTGGTTGTGAAGTCACACAACTTAGTATTTTCAGGAGTGGCCATTTTAGCAGTAGTAAATAAAGCAACCTAGATAAAGTAAATGCAAGTAAACTAATTTTTTGTGTGTTTGTGATATAGAGTGCAAGACAGTAAATAAAGTAAAGCTAGCAACTAATTTTTTTGTGTTTTGATATAATGCAGCAAACAAAGTAGTAAATAAAATAAAGCAAGACAAAACAAAGTAAAGAGATTGGATTGTGGAGACTCCCCTTGCAGCGTGTCTTGATCTCCCCGGCAACGGCGCCAGAAAACAGTCTTGATACGCGTACAGCACGCGTCCGTTGGGAACCCCAAGAGGAAGGTGTGATGCGTACAACGGCAAGTTTTCCCTCGGAAAGAAACCAAGGTTTATCGAACCAGGAGGAGCCAAGAAGCACGTTGAAGGTTGATGGCGGCGAGATGTAGTGCGGCGCAACACCGGGGATTCCGGCGCCAACGTGGAACCCGCACAACACAACCAAAGTACTTTGCTCCAACGAAACGGTGAGGTTGTCAATCTCACCGGCTTGCTGTAACAAAGGATTAGATGTATAGTGTGGATGATGATTGTTTGCAAGAACGAGTAAAGAACAATAGCAGCAGATTTGTATTTCGGATGTAAAGAATGGACCGGGGTCCACGAGTTCACTAGAGGTGTCTCTCCCATAAGATAAATAGCATGTTGGGTGAACAAATTACGGTCGGGCAATTGACAAATAGAGAGGGCATAACAATGCACATACATGACATGATGAATATTGTGAGATTTAATTGGGCATTACGACAAAGTACATAGACCGCTATCCAGGCATGCATCTATGCCTAAAAAGTCCACCTTCGAGGTTATCATCCGAACCCCTTCCGGTATTAAGTTGCAAAACAACAGACAATTGCATTAAGTATGGTGCGTAATGTAATCAATAACTACATCCTCGGACATAGCATCAATGTTTTATCCCTAGTGGAAACAGTACATCCATAACCTTAGAGGTTTCTGTCACTCCCCCAGATTCACGGAGACATGAACCCACTATCGAGCATAAATACTCCCTCTTGGAGTTAAGAGCAAAAACTTGAACAGAGCCTCTACTAATAACGGAGAGCATGCAAGATCATAAACAACACATAGGTAATAGATTGATAATCAACATAACATAGTATTCTCTATCCATCGGATCCCGACAAACACAACATATAGAATTACGAGATAGATGATCTTGATCATGTTAGGCAGCTCACAAGATCCGACAATGAAGCACATGAGGAGAAGACAACCATCTAGCTACTGCTATGGACCCATAGTCCAGGGGTGAACTACTCACTCATCACTCCGGAGGCGACCATGGCGGTGAAGAGTCCTCCGGGAGATGAATCCCCTCTCCGGCAGGGTGCCGGAGGTGATCTCCAGAATCCCCCGAGATGGGATTGGCGGCGGCGGCGTCTCAGTAAGGTTTTCCGTATCGTGGCTCTCGGTACTGGGGGTTTCGCGACGAAGGCTTTAAGTAGGCGGAAGGACAACGCGGGGGGCCACACGAGGGCCCCACACGCCAGGGCCGCGCGGCCTAGGGCTGGGCCGCGCCGCCCTGCTGTGGCGGCGCCTCGTGGCCCCACTTCCTTTCCCCCTTGGTCTTCTGGAAGCTTCGTGCAAAAATAGGACCCTGGGCGTTGATTTCGTCCAATTCCGAGAATATTTCCTTTGTAGGATTTCTGAAACCAAAAACAGCAGAAAACAGCAACTGGCTCTTCGGCATCTCGTTAATAGGTTAGTGCCGGAAAATGCATAAATACGACATATAATGTGTATAAAACATGTAGATATCATCAATAATGTGGCATGAAACATAAGAAATTATCGATACGTCGGAGACGTATCACGCATCTACGCATTTTTCATTGCCTTCTCCAACTGAGGCATGTCGGCATTGGGTTGGTCACCCAACCGTGTGCTCGACCTCACATCCTGTGTGGGCTTTGGAATCCCTCCAAAAGCAATGACTTCCTCTGTTGATGGACAAAAGGCCTCCTCATGAGATGAATTTTCAATTAACGACAATGAGCATAAAGGAAGTTTGTTATATAGTATAGATTCCGTACCATTGTTCTTCGAAGATGAGGCAATCCCCATCGCCACCTTAGACCTTGAATTCCCTTGCGCAGCTTTTGTCTTCACCAAAAAATCATCCAAAATATCACCCTTAGTTTGCTCCAACGAACTAACTAACATAGGCTTCATCGTATTACCTACATCAAGTGTGTTCCCACCATTAACCGAGCATGTATGATTAAAACCAGACCTGGAATTCTCCTCAAAATTTAAATTGGAACAAAAAATAATTCTGAAATTTGGGCCATACCAGCTACTACAGTAGCATTGATCATAGAAGATCCAACATCAGACTTCAATGATTGATCATCATCAGCAATCATCGCTGCAGCAGCACAACCGTGCGGTTTTGGCAGAGCAGGCCCTCGCGCACCGGTCGCCTGGATCTTCTGCGGCCGAATCTCATCAAGCGCAGCACCCTGCACTGCAACCAGCGCAGAGAATCCTACAAAAGCTCCACCTCGGCCGACACGCATGCAGCAGCAGCATGGCAGCTAGCGCGCCGGTCCCTGCCGACACATGCACATGCACCTGCACACGCCCGCCTCGCTGATTGGCCGGTGCTGCCCTGCTCCCCTGACGCGTGCAGCTGCCTGGCGCTGGGACAGCTGAACTGCACCGCTGCCCAATGGCAGCGAGTTGGCCCATCGCACGGTGCCCAAGCGGGTGCAATCCCGATGGTGATTCCCTAAGCATGGAATCTGCTCCAAAATCAGTGAAAACTTTGTCATGTAGTGCTAGATTTTCAACATGCAATAAGGGCTTGAAAAATGGATGTTTTTTTACTCAAATTTGATTCAAAAGGAGGTGTACCTGGAGGAGAAAGTGTTACATCTAATGACCCAATCTTAATTGCAACAAAATGTTCTAATTTCTCTTGCATATTATCTCCTCCATTATTCCCATTTGACTCCCCAATTCCATTGTTATTTGATGTGGCATCACCATCACCTCTCTTAGAATCCATATCCATGACTTGACCACTGATACGTCTCCAACGTATCGATAATTTCTTATGTTCCATGCCACATTATTGATGATACGTACATGTTTTATGCACACTTTATGTCATATTCGTGCATTTTCTGGAACTAACCTATTAACAAGATGCCGAAGAGCCGATTCTGTCGTTTTTGCTTGTTTTTGGTTTCGAAATCCTAGTAACGAAATATTCTCGGAATTGGACGAAATCAAGACCCGGGGTCCTATTTTGCCACGAAGCTTCCGGAAGACCGAAGAGGAGTCGAAGTGGGGCCACGAGGGGCCGCCACTATAGGGCGGCGCGGCCCGGGTCTTGGCCGCGCCGACCTGTAGTGTGGGGCCCCCGTGTGGCCCCCATGTTGCCCTTCCGCCTACTTAAAGCCTCCGTCGCGAAACCCCCGATGCGAAAAACCACGATACGGAAAACCTTACCGAGACGCCGCCGCCGCCAATCCCATCTCGGGGGATTACTGGAGATCTCCTCCGGCACCCTGCCGGAGAGGGGATTCATCTCCCGGAGGACTCTACACCGCCATGGTCGCCTCCGGAGTGATGAGTGAGTAGTTCACCCCTGGACTATGGGTCCATAGCAGTAGATAGATGGTTGTCTTCTCCTCATTGTGCTTCATTGTTGGATCTTGTGAGCTGCCTAACATGATCAAGATCATCTATCTGTAATACTCTATGTTGTGTTTGTCCGGATCCGATGGATAGAGAATACCATGTTATGTTAATTATCAAGTTATTACCTATGTGTTGTTTATGATCTTGCATGCTCTCCGTTATTAGTAGAGGCTCGGCCAAGTTGATGCTAGTAACTCCAAGAGAGTATTTATGCTCGATAGTGGGTTCATGCCTGCATTGACACCGGGGGAGTGACAGAAACCCCTAAGGTTGTGTTGTGCTGTTGCCACTAGGGATAAAACATTGATGCTATGTCCGAGGATGTAGTTATTGATTACATTACGCACCATACTTAATGCAATTGTTTGTTGTTTAGCAACTTAATACTGGAGGGGGTTCGGACGATAACCTGAAGGTGGACTTTTTAGGCATAGATGCAGTTGGATGGCGGTCTATGTACTTTGTCGTAATGCCCAATTAAATCTCACTGTACTTATCATGACATGTATGTGCATTGTTATGCCCTCTCTATTTGTCAATTGCCCGACTCGTAATTTGTTCACCCAACATGCTTTTATCTTATGGGAGAGACACCTCTAGTGAACTGTGGACCCCGGTCCATTCTTTTATACTTGAAATACAAATCTGCTGCAATACTTGTTCTTTCTTGTTTTCTTGCAAACAATCATCTTCCACACAATACGGTTAATCCTTTGTTACAGCAAGCCGGTGAGATTGACAACCTCACTTGTTTCGTTGGGGCAAAGTACTTTGGTTGTGTTGTGCAGGTTCCACGTTGGCGCCGGAATCTCCGGTGTTGCGCCGCACTACATCCCGCCGCCATCAACCTTCAACGTGCTTCTTGACTCCTACTGGTTCGATTAAACCTTGGTTTCTTACTGAGGGAAACTTGCCGCTGTGCGCATCACACCTTCCTCTTGGGGTTCCCAACGGACGTGTCAATTACACGCATCAACCACCACCATTGTTTCCTTCACCGTTCTGAGCATCACCATTGCCATCATTACCATTGTTCACATCCACCATCTTCACTTCTTGAGACCCCTCAATTCCTTCCACTTCAAAATCAACGGCGCAGTACTTCACTCATATGACTGTGCTCAATGAGCATCAGCTACTGATCGGGTTCAATGAAAAACATGTGCTGCACTGCGACATCTATGGAAACTTCCTAGGTATGGTGAACATTGGAAAGTTTCAGGCTCGTACGTTGCTTACTCAGCACCGCCTCCACGAGAGCATCATTCCGATACCACCCCATACGTGAGATGTAAGCAGAAGATGAGGAGGCTCTGTTCTCCAGATGGCGGTACGATTGGATGTTCATCGCTTGATTCGTTATGCCCTCTAGGAGTATCTTCATATCCTAGGCTCCAGCTATCCTATATGAGTCATGTGTTTTGTTCTTAACTTTTTGCCTTATTAGTGATACTGCTAGTACAAGTGGACATTTTGGATAGTTGCAATTGCAATATCACCTCTTATCATCAGTTGGTGCTTATGATTCTTTGTGTCCTTTGTTGGACATCATTTTAATGTTATGAACTATAAAGTATGTATGATATCAGAAACGTTTCTACCATTCCTCCACTGAAATTTCCTTTCAGTTAGGATTGTTAAATATGGACTGACTGGAGTTCACACTTTTGTTAGAAATATGCCATTTTTATTGGTTGAAATATTTCTTGGGGCTGATTGTTTGATCTTTGCTGTTCAGTGCTCAATTTGGTCTTAACTCTTGCATACTTGCACCTCCTCTTTGGTGTGTGTCAGGCATATATACTTGCTACTACCTCCTTTCCAAAATGTATGCCGTTTTGGCGAACTATTTTAATTATCCAGAACAGCTTATATTATGGAACAATGTGATATTATATATGGCACTCAGTTAGCACTGTTTTGTGCGTGCTTGTTACTCCACCTCAGTAGTTATCTGTACATTGATCTGTGTTGCTCCTGGAGTCCTGTAGCTTAAGTTGACATTTCTAGGTACAAGCAAATGACCGAAGATGTGCTCTCCTGGAGGAAGATCGATGAATGTGCTTTGTTCTGTAACTTGATTACACCTCAAGGTGACAGTTGGGCCGATTTAGGACTGGGCACATATCTTTTCATGCGGTTAGTGCATGTCTTGGGTCACATGGAAATTCCATCAATTTTGATGGTGACATACTGACATCTGAAATACCCTGCCCGCACTCACAAAACAATAATCCTAGACTTACGGACTAATAGGCTCACAAAAAGTGATTCTCTCTACTCCGGAGTACATTTCTCAACGCAACTTAAATGCCGGAGTGAACAACTAGCATTGCAAATTCACAGCTAGCATTTTCTCTTGTTTCCAAAATTAAAACCGAACAATTAATTAATAACCTGACGCTAACAATAACAGTTGGTGCTTATGTTTTTTTTTTCTTGGACATCATTTTAATGTTATGAACTATGGAGTAAGTACTATCATAAACTTTTCTATTGTTCCTACACCCAAATTTACTTGCAGATTGCATGGTTAAGATGCACTTATTGGATAATCAATAATATGGTTGTGGGCATGGGTCATCCTGTTATCACCAGAATTTGACCGGATCAGAGGTGGGCCGCGATTGAAGATGGGCTTGAAGGATATATACATGGAAGAAATACATGAATCGGCCTTGTATGCAAAGTTGGGCTAGTTTGCCCGTGTATCTGTAACATAGTAGGATACGTGTCGATTAGATAGAGTTTGGCTCGTGCCCGGTTGGGATTATTCCCACGTTAGAAAGTCTACGGACTATAAATATGTATCTAGGGTTTATGAAATAAACAACAATCACGTTCACCACAAACCAATCTAGGCGCATCGCCAACTCCCTTGTCTCGAGGGTTTCTTCCGGGTAAGCATCATGCTGCCTAGATCGCATCTTGCGATCTAGGCAGTACACGTTTATTCGTTGTTCACGCGTTGCTCGTGCTGAAGCCTTTTTGATGGCGAGCAACGTAGTTATCATAGATGTGTTAGGGTTAGCATGGTTCATCGTATCATATGTTGTCGTCGTGCAACCCTTAGACGTCTAGCCGTCCTTACACCTATCTTGGGTGTAAGGGCGGCGCCCCGCTTGATCATTATTTAGTAGATCCGATCCGTTATGATTGCTCCTTGTTCTTCAAGGATTAGTTTAATATCTGCATAGTTAGGCCTTACAAACGGGTTGAAGGATCCAGTGGCGCGTAGGGTGTAGTTTGCTAGCCCTAGACATGATGTTCCGGGGATCAACCTCGTGTTGGTTTTTAGGCCTTGTCTAGGGTCGGTTTACGATCACCGTGCATGGCCGCCAGGCTCAATCACGAGTAGGATGTTCCGATTATGCGGTGAAAACCCTAAATCGTAGTTGGTCGTTTTAGCTTTATTTTGATCAAGCAGGACCACCATCTGATCGTACACCTCGTACGCATCATGGGTGGATCGGCTCCTTGAGCCGATTCACAGGATAACCCGAGAGCCGATCGAGGCTCGTATTTAATGTTTACGTGTATGCCATGCGAGGAAACTAAGCGAGGCACATCCAACACCTTCCCGACCGGGTATAGGTCAGGTGGCACACCCTTGCACCGAGCATCGGACGTGCGTGCCGAGTCTTTGCGGGCCGTCGCTCGGAGGGACCGGGGCCAGCCGCGATCTCGGGAGCCTCCCGGCTCTACCGTGTTGCCCGTCGCTGCTCGCCGGTGGGTTTCTGACAGCAACACATTCTGGCACGCCCGGTGGGACAATCTTCGGCATCAACCGCATCGCCATCTACATCTGAGATGGCGGAAGGCACTCCAGTCACGTACGAGGATCTGACCAAGGAGCTCAAGAAGAAGCATGACGAGGTCAAAGCGATCCTCGAAGCCGATCTCATCGGCTCTTTTCACAGAACCCGCTCACACGGCATCAGGTGGAAAGGGTTCTCACCTGAAGGCGCGCTCGATGGAGTGGACCTGTCTACCCCGTCAGAAGAACGCACCAGGTCCCTGCGTCAGGAGATTAACTTCATGGTAGCACATTCGCTACACCGCCATTCTGAGAGCCTGGTGAACACTTTGGAGCGTGTCGCTCTTCGGGTGATCCAGGAAATCATGAGGCATCAGTACTCTCCGTCAGGACCAGCTCTAGGGACTCACCAAGGAGAGATGCCACTCCAGTCCCGTCCACCGCTGCCATTCGCGTTGGCAGCACCAGAAGTGCCGAGTTCACCGGCATACGTCGTCTACAAGATCGGTGGTGTCCCTAGTGACTACCAGTTCTTGCATGAGGCACCTAAGGAGATCCCTCACGGATACACGTGCACATACGTGCCGAGGCTGCGATGAATCGGGCACTCACAAACCGGACCGCAACAGCGGGGATTTCGGAACAGCGAGGAGGAACTTCGGGAACGGATCTTGAGAAGCGGACGTGGCTAGCTAAGTATGCCACTCCGACAAACCTCCAGAGCTCAGCTCCTGCAGTTGGCTCAGAGCTGGAAAAGCAAGCATGGCTGGCTAAGTATGCCACTCCGGCGAATCTTCAGAGTTCGATTCCTACAGCCAGCACCGCGGATCAGATTAGTACCATCTTAAAAGACTAGTTCGGCATGGTGCCGAAAAGGAGGACAATCGGCTATTCCAAGCCGTACCCCAACGAGTACGAGTTGATCCCGCTACCACCCAAATATCGGCTCCCTGATTTCTCCAAGTTTAATGGATCAGATGGTTCCAGCTCCATCGAGCATGTGAGCCGATATTTGGCACAGCTGGGCACGATCTCAGCATCAGATGAGCTGCGTGTGAGGTTCTTCGCGCAGTCCCTCATAGGATCGGCTTTCGGGTGGTACACATCGCTGCCACCAGACTCAATCCGGACTTGGAAGCAGTTGGAAGAGCAGTTCCACATGCGGTATTGATGACCCACAAGTATAGGGGGTGTATCGTAGTATCTTCGATAAGTAAGAATGTCGATCCCAACGAGGAGCAGAAGGTGTTGACAGGCAGTTTTGATGAAGGATTCACTGTAAATGCTCACAGACAAGTAATCAGGGGGTTTTGATGTAACAGATGAATAAAGTACGAGTAAGTAAAATGCGAGAGAAATAGTTGCAGCGAGTGGCCCAATCCTTTTTAGCACAAAGGACAAGCCGGTTTGTTTACTTATAATGACCAAACGTTCTCGAGGACACACGGGAATTTAGTCTAGTGCTTTCGCTACATACAGTTGATTAATCTTCATTGTTTTGATAAGTGTTGTGTGGGTGAACCTGTGCTAATGTACCGCCCTTCCTAGGACTAATACATACTTGTGATTATACCCCTTGCAAGCATCCGCAACTACAAGAAAGTAATTAAGATAAATCTAACCACGGCCTTAAACTGCGAGATCCTGCGATCCCTCCTGCATCGATATACCAACGGGGGCTCAGGTTTCTGTCACTCCGGCAACCCCACAATTGGCAAACGAGTACAAGATGCATTCCCCTAGGCCCATAAATGGTGAAGTGTCGTGTAGTCGACGTTCACATGACACCACTAGAAGAATAACACCACAACTTAAATATCATAACATTGAATATTACTCAACCATAGTTCACTACTAACAATTAGACTTCACCCATGTCCTCAAGAACTAAACGAACTACTCACGAGACATCATATGGAACATGATCAGAGGTGATATGATGATGAATAACAATCTGAACATAGACCTTGGTTCAATGGTTTCACTCAATAGCATCAACAACAAGTAGAAATCGGTATCGGGAGAGTTTCCCCTATCAAACAATCAAGATCAAACCCAAATTGCTACAGCGGTGACGATGTCCAGCGGTGGAGATGGCGGTGATGATGGTGGAGATGATGATGATGGTGATGGAGATGATGTCCAGCTCGATGGCGGTGACGATGGCGTCGATTTCCCCCTCCGGGAGGGAATTTCCCCGGCGGATTCCTGCCCGCCGGAGAGCTCTTTTCTCTCCGGTGTTCTCCGCCCCGCGAGGCGGCTGTAACCCTTCGTGAGGATTCCTCTCGTGGCTTAGGTCTTCGGGACGAAGGGTTTCGCGAAGAAAAGGAGGCGAAAGAGGCCGAGGGGGCCCCACACCACATGGTGGCGCGGCCGGGCCATGGGCCGCGCCGCCCTATGGTGTGGGCCCACCTTGGGTCCACCCGGCTCCCCCTTCGGCTTTCTCCAGTCATCCGGAAAAATAGGATTTTCTACGTAAAACTTCCTTCCACGGTTGATCTTCCGAAATATCGCATCCCGACGGTGCTTTTTCCAGCAGAATCACGGCTCCGGTGCTCAATCTCCAAATGATCATGAAACATGCAAAATAGATGAAATAACATAAGTATTGTGTCCCAATATGAAATATATCAATGAATAACGAGCAAATTATGATATAAAATAGTGATGCAAATTGGACGTATCAACTCCCCCAAGCTTAGACTTCGCTTGTCCCCAAGCGAAACTGAACTCTGTAAACAGGTCCACATGTTTATGGAGTGAAGAGTCGATAAATAGAATACGGACAAGAAGCATCATATTCATTCACACAAGACATTATAGTAAACAACTTCCTCATATAACTCAATCTTGAAACAAGTATAAGGTAATCACAAATAAAGGTGCATAAGAGATCATAATTGGTGATGGCAAACTTTGTTCTTGGTCAGAGAACAGTTAACAGATTATACTTTATCTATTGAGCAGCGCTCTCGTATTAAAGCTTATGGTAAACTTGCATACTCAATCATATTAATCATTGATGACTTTCAAAGCTATATTCATTCAGGTAAAACTTGTACTAAACAAGAAAGAGTAAAGACATGATGAAGCAAATCACAATATAATAATTTGATCACAACAACTCAAATGCTTGCTTGAGATGGAGGGAAATAGGTTTACTGACTCAACATAAAGTAAAAGACAGGCCCTTCGCAGAGGGAAGCAGAGATTAAATCATGTGCTAGAGCTTTTTCAGTTTTGAAATCATATAAAGAGAATAAAAGTAAAGTTTTGAGAGGTGTTTGTTGTTGTCAATGACTGGTAGCGGGTACTCTAACCCCCTTGCCAAACAAACCTCCAAAGAGCGGCTCCCATGAAGGACGTTATCTCTACCAGCAAGGTAGATCATCCCTCTTCTCTTTTGTTTGCACATGTATTTTAGTTTATTTAAGGATGACACTCCCCCAACCTTTGCTTACACAAGCCATGGCTAACCGAATCCTCGGGTGCCTTCCAACAATATCATACCATGGAGGAGTGTCTATTGCAAAATTAAGTTGCTTACCGATGAATCAGAGCAAAACATGTGAAGAGAATTATTAATGAAAGTTGATTAATTGGGGCTGGGAACCCCGTTGCCGGCTCTTATTGCAAAATTATAGGATAAGTGGATGAAGCCACTAGTCCTTTAGTGGAGGCTGCCTAACAAGACTGAAAGATAAAACACCACATACTTCCTCATGAGCTATAAAACATTGACACAAATAAAGAGTAATAAGTTTTGAATTGTTTAAAGGTAGCACATGAAGTATTTACTTGGAATGGCAGAAAATACCATGTAGTAGGTAGATATGATGGACACAAATGGCATAGGTTTGGGTTCAGGTTTGGATGCACGAGAAGTATTCCCTCTCGATACAGGTCTTTGGCTAGCAAGGTTAAATAGCAAGCATAAGAGTTGAAGGAAACAAACAAATATACATATGATAGAAACAATCATGCATCTTACTTGTAAGCACAAACAGTTTTAATTTTAGAATACTAAGCTAAGAACTGATAAGAAAGATAATAACATCTTCTACATTTGTTTCCTCTATTCTTCTAAAACTCAAAGTGTTGTTGCTATTGACCATTGTTAAGTTTGCCAAAACCAAATAGATTTACTTAATGCTCCCAAAGTGGTACCAATACTAAAATCAAGATCAATCATATAGTAGAAATTGCAAACTAGAATAAGGTGTGCAATATGTAAATGATAAGACTTCTCATTAATATTCCATAACGATAACTCACACCAAGGGATACAAAGACAAACTAAAGGAGAGATACTTCCACACTGCAACCCATCTTATACGATAACTTCCCTACTCATGATATGACACTACTTGATAGTAAAAAGTAAAAGGTAGTGATAATATGATACCGCGGCACTCCCCCAAGCTTGGAACAAACCAAGGGGATGCCAATACCGATGATGAATTACTCCTTTGGCGATGGTGGTGATGAATTCCTGACAAGCTTCTCAATAAGCTCCTGAAGCTCATCAATCATGTATATGAGGTTGCGAATCATCTCCGAATTGTGCTCGACGCGGTTAAGAAGTCTGTCCGACGACGAGTCCCAACTCTTGGAGTTATTTCCCCAACCTTCAGTATTTTCTTGGATCCGATCAAGAAGGTCCCTTTTAAACTCTTCTTTATTGCGTGTAAATGATCCAGAACAAGAGGTATCCAGCAAGGTCTTGTCTTGAAAAGAAAGTCTTGCATAGAAATTATCAATAATAATATTACCAGGAAGCTCATGAATGGGGCATTTGAGCATTAAAGACTTCAATCTCCCCAAGCTTGGGCAATACTCTCTCCATCATGAGGCCAGAAATTATATATGCGGTTCCGATCTTTGTGAATTTCACTTGGAGGATAAAATTTGGAATAAAATAAAGGCACAATGTCCTCCCGAGTTAAGAGAATCACCATTCTTCAGACAATTTATACCAATGCGCCGCTTTACCGGACAGCGATATAGAGAATAGTTTCTTCCTAACTTCATTCATAGCAATACCTGCACATTTGAATAACCCGCATAATTCATGCAAAAACAGTAAATGATCACCAGGATGGACAGTTCCATCCCCTTCATAGCGGTTATCCATAACATGTTCAATAATTTTCATATGTATTTTATATGGTATTACTTCCTCACCTGGCGCCTCATCCACTACCATTGCAGTAGTAGTAGATTTCCCAAATAGAAATTGAAGAGAAGATCTCTCCATAATGACTTATAGCGAGCGAGCAGAAATAAAATCAGCACAAACGAGTAAAGGTTTTCCTTACCAATTCCGCTTACCAATAGCGCTTCACTCCCCGGCAACGGCGCCAGAAAATAGTCTTGATGACCCACAAGTATAGGGGGTGTATCGTAGTATCTTCGATAAGTAAGAATGTCGATCCCAACGAGGAGCAGAAGGTGTTGACGGGCAGTTTTGATGAAGGATTCACTGTAAATGCTCACAGACAAGTAATCAGGGGGTTTTGATGTAACAGATGAATAAAGTACGAGTAAGTAAAATGCGAGAGAAATAGTTGCAGCGAGTGGCCCAATCCTTTTTAGCACAAAGGACAAGCCGGTTTGTTTACTTATAATGACCAAACGTTCTCGAGGACACACGGGAATTTAGTCTAGTGCTTTCGCTACATACAGTTGATTAATCTTCATTGTTTTGATAAG
This sequence comes from Lolium rigidum, assembly GCF_022539505.1. NCBI lineage: Eukaryota > Viridiplantae > Streptophyta > Magnoliopsida > Poales > Poaceae > Lolium > Lolium rigidum. The sequence goes on from NC_061508.1 coordinate 348,027,162, forward strand.
TGTTGTGTGGGTGAACCTGTGCTAATGTACCGCCCTTCCTAGGACTAATACATACTTGTGATTATACCCCTTGCAAGCATCCACAACTACAAGAAAGTAATTAAGATAAATCTAACCACAGCCTTAAACTGCGAGATCCTGCGATCCCTCCTGCATCGATATACCAATGGGGGCTCGGGTTTCGTCACTCCGGCAACCCCGCAATTGGCAAACGAGTACAAGATGCATTCCCCTAGGCCCATAAATGGTGAAGTGTCGTGTAGTCGACGTTCACACGACACCACTAGAAGAATAACACCACAACTTAAATATCATAACATTGAATATTACTCAACCATAGTTCACTACTAACAATTAGACTTCACCCATGTCCTCAAGAACTAAACGAACTACTCACGAGACATCATATGGAACATGATCAGAGGTGATATGATGATGAATAACAATCTGAACATAGACCTTGGTTCAATGGTTTCACTCAATAGCATCAACAACAAGTAGAAATCAGTATCGGGAGAGTTTCCCCTATCAAACAATCAAGATCAAACCCAAATTGCTACAGCGGTGACGATGTCCAGCGTGGAGATGGCGGTGATGATGGTGGAGATGATGATGATGGTGATGGAAATGATGTCCAGCTCGATGGCGGTGACGATGGCGTCGATTTCCCCCTCCGGGAGGGAATTTCCCCGGCGGATTCCTGCCCGCCGGAGAGCTCTTTTCTCTCTGGTGTTCTCCGCCCCGCAGAGGAGGCTGTAACCCTTCGCGAGGATTCCTCTGTGGCTTAGGTCTTCGGGACGAAGGGTTTCGCGAAGAAAAGGAGGCGAAAGAGGCCGAGGGGGCCCCACACCACATGGTGGCGCGGCCAGGCCATGGGCCGCGCCGCCCTATGGTGTGGGCCCACCTTGTGTCCACCTGGCTCCCCCTTCTGGCTTTCTCCGTCATCTGGAAAAATAGGATTTTCTGTAAAACTTCCTTCCACAGTTGATCTTCCGAAATATCGCATCCTGATGGTGCTTTTTCCAGCAGAATCCTGGCTCCGGTGCTCAATCTCCAAATGATCATGAAACATGCAAAATAGATGAAATAACATAAGTATTGTGTCCCAATATGAAATATATCAATGAATAACAGCAAATTATGATATAAAATAGTGATGCAAATTGGACCTATCAAGTATCACTCAGAGGCTTCCGAGGCTGGCATTGCCGATCTAGCACAAGTACGACAGAAGCGCGGAGAAACAGTTTCAGAATACGTCCAGCGCTTCAGGACCGTTAGGAACCGATGCTATTCGGCTCGTGTGGTCGAAAAGAAGCGAGTCGAGTTGGCGGTGGTGGGTCTCGCATCACCGATTAAGGACGTGGCCTCCCAAGCGAGACTACCCTTCACCGGCGCACATGGTGCATAAGGCAGTCGGTATATGAACAGCGCCACCCGGATGTATACCGGGATAAATTCAAGCGTGCGGTGGTCCTGGTTGAGGCGGATGAAGATGAAGGCTCGCGGGAGATCAAGAGGTAGCGAGTGGCTGAATGGACTCGGGGGCAAGCCCCGTGTCACGTAAGTGGGTTAAGCCACAAGGTCCTCCAAGAGGGTTTGACTTCGATGTCACCAAGGCTGAGCAAATTTTCGACCTCTTACTTAAGGAGAAGCGAGGTAAAGGTACCCGAAGGCCACAAGATCCCCACGGCTCGGGAGCTGAACGGAAAGCCATACTGCAAGTGGCATAACACGTTCACCCATGCCACCAACGACTGCAGGGTGTGGCGTCGGCGAGGTCCAAATGGCGATAGAACAAGGGCGTCTAATTTTCAGCCGAGTACGCCATGAAGGTCGACATACACCCCTTCCCCGCCGTTAACATGGTGGAGTGCACTTACCCTGGAGGGTGCCAGCCAGGATTCTCGTTCAACATCAACATGGTAGGACCTGGGCACCACTCTGGTAAGGACGGAGACGAGGGCAGCTGCTCTCATAGCAAGGACACGGAGGAAGCCGTTCCACGCGATCGGCTCCGTCACGATGGCAAGCGCTATATCAAAGAGGGAGAAGTGAGGAACGTGAGATATAAGCGACCTCTTTCTGATCACCTCCTCAACAAATATGTGAGTCAATACGACCAACGCCGACGATACAACGACGATGATGAAAGAGATCGTCTGGCTAGGGACGCCAGGAGACACCGTCGGCATGATCGCGACGAGGAGAGATATGAGCGCCACGCCAAGGAAAAGTCGAGAGAGCAAGACGACGTGGATAGGCACCTGGGACTGCCCCTTCTTCGGACACTCTGCTGGGATTCGAGGAATGAGCCGATTGCCTACAATCGGCAAGCCGCCCGAATGTAGACAGAAGAAGAAGGATGCAGCTAACGTGTCCGTGTTCAAACGTCTAGGGCCTCTCCCGCCTCGGAACAAGCACGCTGAGTCCTCTCGGGTAGAAGATCTCGAGGAACTAGAGGACGATGATGAAGAAGAAGATAAGTACCATCGGCCAAGGTGGTGCCCTCGATGGACTCAGCCGTTCCCAAAAGCGTAGGGTTCAGCGACTACGTGGTTTGGAGGAAGCCGAAAGGTTATACCTGCACACGTTAAGGAAGGCGCGGCCTGATCTGGCCGCGAAAATTCAGCGAACCCTGGACGAAGAAGGTTGGCCACAAAGGAAAGAGTGGCGCCCCAGAAAAAAGAAAGCCGATGATGAGACATCGGCTGGCACAAACATGGTGTTCATCCTTCCAACGGAGTTTAGTGCTCCAGGATTAGACGAAGCACCTGTGGCACAACTTGACTGCGGCCCACGGCCAGTTATCTTTGAGAAGCCACGAGAAAGAAGCTACGGACATCCGAAGGCCCCGTACTTGCGAGGCTATATCGATGGGCAGCCTCGTCAACAAGATGCTTCGGTGGACACCGGAGCGGCGAGTCAACATTATGCCATACTCCATGCTACGTCGGTTGGGACGCTCTAGCTCGGATCTGATCAAGACCAACGTGACACTGAGCGATTTCAACGGCCAAGCATCTGACGCACAAGGTGTTCTGAACGTGGATCTGACCGTAGGGAGGAAAACCATCCCTACGATGTTCTTTATTGTCGACGGCAAGAGCATCTATGCTGTCCTGCTAGGGAGAGATTGGATCCACGCCCACTGTTGCATTCCATCCACGATGCACCAATGCCTAGTACAGTGGGATGGAGATGAAGTAGAGGTCGTCCACGCAGATGATTCAGCCGAGATTTCAACGGCTGGCATGAACGTTTGGGAGACGACAGGCCAAGAGCCACTCTCAGGCATCAATTTGGACGACTGCGAGCGCATCGACGTGACGAAGGACGGGGTGAGGCTGGTCTTATCCACCGGCCTGACCGTGTAACAAGAGCAACGTCTATGGACAACCGTGGCGATGCCGATCCGTGTGATCGGCCCCAAAGATCTATGGAGGAACGTTGCAAAACCTTCATTGAGCGATTCAATCAACATGGAGGCCGATTCCAGCAATCGGCCAAAATTATCCTCACCATACGTTCTGCCTGTGTTCAACGTCGATCTAATGGGCAGCGGTTTTACGTCGGCCGATGAGCTGGAAAAAGTCAACATTGGTCCTAACGGAGCCGACGTTCAAATACAGTGCCTTGGCTAGCTACAGAGCCGGTATCCGCAGTTACCTGGCAGATTCGGCTCGGGGGGCACCTAATCAGATGAACATGTGCGATACATGTGCGGTGAAATTTTGGGGGCCGATAGAAAAATCGGCCAGTAAAAAAAAATTCTCATGATGTTTCTCATGATGTACAGCCGATGCACGGACATCGACCATCGACTTTAGAGCTAAGGGACAAAGCCGATGCACAGCCATCGACTCTAGTAAAAATTTCATGGGATCTACCCGCTGCGTGTTCCCGATGGCAATGAGCCGATTTTGGTGCCAGAACCTTTTCTTCGAGGACTTCCAACCTTTTGCGCAAGGTCGCCAGTTCAGCAGTACTGTCAGAACCGTCAGTTTTGGCATGCAAGGCAGCCTTTTGCTCATTAAGTCGTTGGGGTTTTGTCTACAATGTCGGCTTTCAACGGAAGAGAAGGTGATCGATGGTGGCAAGTTGGGCTGATTCTGCGTGTTGGTTTTCTCAGATTCGCTCAAGTTCGGGTCCATCTGTCTAAACTGTATGTCCTCACCGCCGTTCTCGCCTTGACTGAGGCTCGGGGGGCAGCTGATTTGGTAGGCACTCTGTTTTTGGAAGCCGATTGGAGTGTCATCGGCTGACCCTGCATCATAAACTTCTTCGAAAGTGGTGGGTTGTTGCAGAAGAAGGTCACCAGAGCTGCTGGAAGGAGCCTGAAAGGGAAGCCATCATCATCTACAGGGTCAGGGCCGTTTCTGTTGCTGCAAAAAGATGGAGCAAGGCGCTATGTTCGGACAGCCAGGAGCGGTTAAGGGTCACCTTCAGGCCAGAGACCATAGCGTGGGCATTGGATGATGTTGCCTTTGGGTCCGTTGCAGCTGCGAACCTGCGCGATTAACATCTGAGGTTCATATGGCCGTGGGTTGGATCTGTTCAAGCGGCGGTTTGGGGATCTGAGTTTTGCTCTTTCGGACAAGTCGCAGATTACCATTTGGATAGACGATGGAGTTGGTTTTGCTCGCGTTTCATGGCAAGGTCCGATGCACTACCATCGGCTCTTGATTTGCTGACTTATTTTAGCAATCGGCAAAATTGGTAAAAGGACAGAATCAGCTGAGAAATTTCTTCTTCATTAATGAGAGGGTTTTTTACAATGAAGAGCCGATTGCTCAAGAAAGGAAGAACAAAAGAAGAGCCGATTGCTCAGGAACTACTAGTCCTACATTACTAATCCTCGCTGGCCTCGTCGTCGGCATCGTAGCTGCCGTCGGCGCTGCTTCCGGAGAGTTCCTCGTCGCTGCTGCCCCAGCCCTCGGCCGGGGCCTCTTCTTCCTCGTCATCATCATCGTCCTCGCTGTCCGCCCAAGCGCGGAAGCGCTTCGCCGGCGGATACCCAGCGGAGGAGGAGGAATCATCCTCCTCCTCTTCCTCTTCTTCCTCGTCATCATCATCATCCTCGCTGTCCGCCCAAGCGCGGAAGCGCTTCGCCGGCGGATACCCAGCGGAGGAGGAGGAATCATCCTCCTCCTCTTCTTCTTCTTCTTCCTCTACTTCTTCTTCTTCCTCCTCCTCGTCGGAGGAGGTGGGTTCGCCCAGGAGTGGAGGTCGTCTTCGCTCTCGCTCTTCAGCTCCCCTTCGATGAGGAACTCGAGGTCGTCCTCCCCATCGGTCAGAGGTAAGTCACCATCTGAACCGACGAGTGCTTCGGGTGGGCCATCTGGCATGTGGTCAAAGTTCCACTCCTGCTCGCTCGAGGAGGAAGATTGGAAAGAGAGGCCTGAGGAGATGGAGGAAGAGGAAGACATTGCTACAGGGAAAGGGGGTTTTTTAGGTGCCGATGGCCGGAACAGAGCAAGAGGATGAAGTGGCGAACCGTTCGGCACAGTTAAATAAAGGGGGTATAGTGGAGATTTAATGCCATTGCGGTTTCCGAGGGAGTGATGTTAAAGCTATCAAATCTTGCAAAGAAGTTGAGGAGGCAAGGCATCATGATGAAGGATACTGCGGCGGTTCTGCTCTGCCACGACATGACCCGACGAAGAAAAAGCAGAGTGATTTTGGAATTGTTATTTCCAAAACCAGGGGGCATGTGTTATCACCAGAATTTGACCGGATCAGAGGTGGGCCGCGATTGAAGATGGGCTTGAAGGATATACATGGAAGAAATACATGAATCGGCCTTGTATGCAAAGTTGGGCTAGTTTGCCCGTGTATCTGTAACATAGTAGGATACGTGTCGATTAGATAGAGTTTGGCTCGTGCCCGGTTGGGATTATTCCCACGTTAGAAAGTCTACGGACTATAAATATGTATCTAGGGTTTATGAAATAAACAACAATCACGTTCACCACAAACCAATCTAGGCGCATCGCCGACTCCCTTGTCTCGAGGGTTTCTTCCGGGTAAGCATCATGCTGCCTAGATCGCATCTTGCGATCTAGGCAGTATACGTTTATTCGTTGTTCATGCGTTGCTCGTGCTGAAGCCTTTTTGATGGCGAGCAACGTAGTTATCATAGATGTGTTAGGGTTAGCATGGTTCATCGTATCATATGCTGTCGTCGTGCAACCCTTAGACGTCTAGCCGTCCTTACACCTATCTTGGGTGTAAGGGCGGCACCCCGCTTGATCATTATTTAGTAGATCCGATCCGTTATAATTGCTCCTTGTTCTTCAAGGATTAGTTTAATATCTGCATAGTTAGGCCTTACAAACGGGTTGAAGGATCCAGTGGCGCGTAGGGTGTAGTTTGCTAGCCCTAAACAGGATGTTCCGGGGATCAACCTCGTGTTGGTTTTTAGGCCTTGTCTAGGGTTTACGATCACCGTGCGTGGCCGCCAGGCTCAATCACGAGTAGGATGTTCCGATTATGCGGTGAAAACCCTAAATCGTAGTAGGTCGTTTTAGCTTTATTTTGATCAAGCAGGACCACCATCTGATCGTACACCTCGTACGCATCATGGGTGGATCGGCTCCTTGAGCCGATTCACAAGATAACCTGAGAGCCGATCGAGGCTCGTATTTAATGTTTACGTGTATGCCATGCAGGAAACTAAGCGAGGCACATCCAACACCTTCCTGACCAGGTATAGGTGAGGTGGCACGCCCTTGCACCAGCATCGGACGTGCGTGCCGAGTCTTTGCGGGCCGTCGCTCGGAGGGACCAGGGCCAGCCGCAGTCCTGGGAGCCTCCCCGCTCTACCGTGTTGCCCGTCGCTGCTCGCCGGTGGGTTTCTGACAGCAACACATCCTCCTCCCAAATTTTATTTCACTATTTGTCCAGACTATGTGCTACATCATCCGCATCTCGCCTAACAGCCACAAAGCCGACCACTCTGCACTCCAGGAAGGAAGAAGGACCCCTTCTAAACCCCAGCGCTAGAGTGCCGTTCTTCTTCACCTGCAATTTCGCCACAAAATATGGAAGAAAACCCACCTAAATCCATTCATAATGGCTCTAACTGATTCCTAGTTGCTATGAATGTTGTGTTTGACAAATACATGCATGCATTGCTTCCAACAATCTCAAAGCATACACATGCGCAGCATCAGTATATCAGGTAAAAACACTTCTTATTCTTAAAAAAAAACAGACTCCCTAGGATTTTTTTTATAATACTTGACCGAGATGAGGAAAGAAAGATTATTTATTGATTATATGAATTCTCGGGGAAAGCGGTGCCGACAAACTTGAAGAAGCGCTCCGAGTAGAATCGAGGTTCCACAGCAGATATTGACAAGGGGTTATACTTATACTTGATGGACTTATATGCATGCTCAATCTTCTTCGTCATGTTGTACTTCTGCAGAATATCAATGATCCCTATATAGAGTACGACATCATAAACATGATGGAGCGATTTGCTGCCATCCTCTTGTTTATCTTCTTTCTCCGCTCTTGCCGGCATGTTGACTCCTAGCTGGATCGGAAGCCTATCAAATTTCACAACAAATTAAATCATCTCAGATCATCTCAGATCATATATTAGCGTTGGAAGAACATGAGTATTGACCTAGAGAAATTAACTAATGATGACCTTCCTGTGCCTGGAAGCAGAAGATCAACTTCCTCGAAACATGCCGATGACGAACGCAGGCGGCTTCCCCTGATGTGTGGGCCGACAGAAGCTGGACCATTTTTGTTGCTGCCTCGCTGCAGCAAAATCAGCCCATCTTGATAGTTATAAACGGAATTCTCCTCTGCGACATCTGCATTACCGATTTCAGTAAGGAAAAAAAAATGCTTTTGCAAAATAGGTTAACTGGACAACTTACTGAGAAATAAAGATATACATTCCATGCTTACCTGCCTCTGAAAGAACGGTTAAGTTATCTGGCAAAATGCTTTCACGACATGATGATCCTATTTGTAGGTTTCGACGAGCTCGGTAATGGAAACCAAGAAGTAAGCTGTAATCCATTATACCATGGTTCCTTAGAAATTCGCTGTCGATTTCAATCTGCCTACATAGAGTAAGAACAAAACATGATTGTTACAAACAAAACTGGTCATGATAATATACAATCTGTCGTTTCAGAGTAAACATGCTTACTTAAGCAAAGCACCCCGCCAAGAAGGCTCAAGATAAAACGAATAATTCAGATCCAAGTCTTTCAGCGTCGTGTTCTCGTCGATTTTAATTTTCTCTGTAGAACGTCCCAAAGATGAACCTTTTAAGTCAAATCTTCGATGAATTCTTAGTTCTGTGCAGAACATGTTGCCCATTACTACAAATTGAAACTGCACATATAAACAACAAAAATCAACAGTTCAATTTCTACATTATTTCAGAAGAAGTAATTAGAATAGGAAATATCATATATAACAACTAACATTCTTTTAAGATTGAACGAACAGTACTACCTATTAAAAAGTATATAAGAAGCTTTAGACAGTATATGTGCAACTTTGGCTATCATTATCAACGGTGACATGTTATCTAAATTCAAAAAGTAATTATATTATTGAACTATTTCCCCAGAAAATTCAATAGTATTAGTTTGATATGATCAGATTAAAGAGTTTTGTATGTAGTACCAGTTGAAATCATTTTTTTTGTTACAAATTCGAAGATATTTTTACTTTTGAAATAAGACATTAGGGAGTAGAAATAACAGTTAATAATGCATGTAACTAGCTACCTTTCGACCACTGGAAGGTGTCACCCGGTGGAGGCCAAAAAATTTAGTTACGAGTGTATTCTCATAGGTTTGGACATGACGATAATAGTATGGGAGCATACGCAGAAGAACCTGCATGGTATCAAGTGTTTTGGGTGAGACAAGCAAGCTCCAGATCATTGAAATCTTCCTATTCCTACATATCAAGAGCTGAAGTTCAGTAGACAATGAGAACCTGCACTTCTGATTTCCGAAGAGTCTTGATCATGAACCGGTCGTCCTGCGACAAGAAAAAGATACTCCCACTCTTTCCAGGAGAAGATAGCTCCCTAAGTGCATCACTTCCACTAATGGAAATCATGTAGTCTGCTGTATCAATCTTGAACATCTCCCTCAAATTTCTATAATCAAACACTACCAGCAAGTTAGTACGGACGTCCTGTTATGTTCTGAAGAACAAGAAAAGTAGTGCAAGGAAGCAATCAGTAGCATTGCAGAACAAGGTTCAAAGATACTGCACAATATAGCATGTTGAAAGAAAAGTGAGGCACAAACCTGAAAACCATTGGGCAGTAGTCCTTCCACTTAAAATCTAGAGCACGATGTGAAGGAGTAAGCTTTGATCCGTTTTTGGGGAAGTTCATCCAGAAATTAGCTTTGTGGCCATAATCAGAAGTTCGCACTTCACCCTCCGGGATGGGCGTAATCTTTCCAACTGTGTACCTGAGTAGTGCGATTCAACCTTTTACTGATCACAAATATAGTCTAGCTCTTTTCGCAAAAAAAAAAGAATATAAACTAGCTCTGTCAATTGTCACGTCGATAAAAGGAAGAACATAGTCATAGATTACAGCAATACTGTACTAGCTAGAGAAGGCAACTGTTGAGATTGGGATGCCCTGTACTAATATGCATCAATTAATTAGTACCTGATTCCAAGCTGCAGACAGAGCATGAGATCGTAGCTCCTGTGGCCTTTAATTATCGTCTCTCCGGGCCTTTTCGCGGCCCTTCTGAGGCCAAGTTTCAGTTTCTTGGAGGACGATTCCGGGAGGCTCCACTTATCCAGCACAATCTCGCTGATTAGAACTCCCTGCGCGTACTCCCGTTCGAGGATCGGGGAGGAGCTAGAATCCAGCGTTTTGTCAGGACCTCCGGTGACTCCGATACTCCGGCGTCTCTGCAGGGACGCATTCTTCTTCATCGGAGGCCGTCCGAGTCCTGAGTTCCTCCTGGACAAACGCGCCGCCGGTGGCTCTGGAGCCGCCGCGGTGCCGCCCAAGGAGATGTCAGGGAGCACGCCCCTCATCCTCAGGTCGTCGACGAGAGCCGCGGGAACCGTGTGGCTGAAGGTGCCTTTCCCGTCCTTGAGCCCCCTGGTCCATGTCCCGAGGTAGCACCCGCCGCCCTCCCAGGTGTACAACCCGTACCCGTGCGCCAAGCCGTCGAGCCAGTTCCCCTGGAACGAGTCGCCGGCGGCGGCGGCGGTGACCTTCCACGTGAGGACCCCTTTGCCGGACATGAGGCCGTTTCTCATGGTGCCGACGTAAGTGTTGCCGTTGGCCCATGTGTACCTGCCATGGCCTTCCATCTGCCCGTGGTTCCAGGAGCCCTGGTAGACGTCCCCATTGGCGTACGCCTGGAGCCCGATGCCGTGCTTGCGGTCCAGCTTCCATTGGCCCTTGTAAGACGAGGAGGAGTTGGCGTCGATGCGTGTTCCTTGGCCGTCCATGAAGCCGGCGGAGTACTCGCCTTCGTAGACGGCTCCCGATGGCCACCTTGTCCTTCCGGTGCCATGCCTCATCCCCCGACTCCACCCGCCGCTGTAGACGCAGCCGCTGCCGGACCAGACGTACCGCCCCGTGCCCTCCGGTACTCCGCATGACAGCGTGCCGGAGTAGAGGTCGCCGTTGGGCAGCGTGAGCTCTCCAGCCGAGGCAGCGGCATCAGAGGCCGCAGAGTCTGCCCTGTCATGCATAGTATCCCCACTTATTGGGGGCTTTCCTGCAGAGGAATATGAAATCAAGGCAGGCAAACATATATTCATACATGAATCAACAATTTGCTAGAATTAACTCAGGTTGTACATGCATGTTGCAACTGATTTTCATGTACCCGCCGCAGGAGATGTGCGCGTTCTGTATTAATGTTGCAACTGAAATAAACGGAAGGATTATGAAGGTTGACTATCTTGCTAGAGGTAGTTGTAACTTACATTGCTGATTGATTGGTATGATATGTATGTACAATATACATGAAATCAATGGGGCTTACTGAACAATCGATGCGGTTGCAAACTTGCAATGCGACGCCAAGGCACCAAGACGAGGAGAGGAAGAAGACTATGCGCTTCACTTCTCTTCTCCTCTTGCGTATAATATATGCAGGGGATGGGTTGTCGTTCATGGCTGCCAGCTGCTGCTGCAGTTCCTTGTATAGCAAACGTGACAAGACAAATCGACCAGAGAAATCTATTTACTGTAGTTTTTACGTACCGATGAAGAAACTGGTCGATCTGATGCACATGGCGGCATGGCGCCATCCGCCATGTGAGATTTGACCCTCTCTATTCGTGTGCATCTCTCCCTTGCTGCTAGCTTCTTACTCGATCGCTACTTGTGGGCAGTATATGAAAATGAAGTACGTATGCTGATTTGCTGACACACCTACAGACAATTGACATATATTTATATCCTGCTACTTATTGCAATAATATTCGCCCTTACTGAACACGTATGACACAAGTATACACATGTGCTCCGTTTTGTTGTATATAGTAAGAAAAAGGAAAGAACATTTGGACGATCCCTCCGTATATTTCAAAATATATGTACTTTTCCTTCCCTCGTCGCATGCAAACGGGAGATATACTAGTAGAGCATACACTGCCTTGCTATACACAACAAATGGAAAAGGAAATCAATCAATCATATCGTATGTTGGAGGGTCTATATGGAATCTCGGTTGCAACTCATGGCTAGAGTGAATTACGAATCAATCCAGCGATCAGGGTCTTTTTTTCTCCGTTACGAGTTACGACCCAACCCATGTGCAAGTAGTCTTATGGCTAGGATGAATCACGTCGCAATCCTATGATCTGAGAGTCAACCGAGAACAAATCTAATTCTCAGTCGACCAAGAATTACCATTTTCTCCTTGTAAACAAAACTGATATTTTTGAAACAATAAACATAACAAATAGATTGATTGATCTACATACAGTGGTAGTATATCTTTTCGAGGCGCCTTAACTAGTTAAGGGGCTAGCTAGAAATAGAAGAATAAAGCTAAACCGATACTCCTGCTACTTGAATAGTATATCTTTTCGAGGCGTCTTGAAACCAGTTAAATGGCTAGAAATGGTAGGCGAAGAAGAAATGCTCAAGCTAAACGGTTGCTCCTCCTGATCTGTGCAACGACAGCCTAGAGAGTAGTACTAGTAGCCCTGCCTGTGCAATTTAATCAAGTTGTAGTACCATTTTCGACAACTGAGACTGTAAGTACAGCGCTAGATTGAGCATCAAAGGTCACATAGTACAAGGCATCTATCGCGTGACCGATTGAAATCGACTATAACAGCGAGCTACGTGCCTAGCTAGCAACCAAGTGTCCTAATTGATAGATTAAAACAAGGAGAAGAAGGTGCTGCCCGTACGCTAAGCCTGATCAGCAACTATATATATAGTATGCCATGCTCGAGCTACCCTGCCTCCAAAAGTCGCATGCATTGGCGCCCTTGCCCATGGTCG
>NC_061508.1:348039754-348097250 GCF_022539505.1 Lolium rigidum
CTTACCATCACCCTCGGATTTGTTTTTCGGTTGGTAAGTACCGTTTCTTTTCTCTTTGTTCCGCAACTTCCAACAATCATCAATATTATGGCTGGTTTTCTTACGGTACTTGCGGAACTTACCATCTCGTCCCTTGGACTTTGAGTGACCTCTCGTCGGTCTTGCTCTTATCTCTCGTTGTAGTTGTTGTAGTTGTTGTTTCTGTTCTCGGTCCCGCCTCGGACCTGCAGTAGCTCTCGCCTTAGATGACGAACCCTCTCGCTCGCACCATAGATTTCATCTTTTCCCTCTCGCTGGAGGGCCTCATAAACTTCGGCAAGGGTTAGTTCATCACGGTTGTATAATAAGGTGTCTCGAAAATTCGCAAAGGAATTAGGCAACGAGACTAACAATATAAGAGCGAGATCCTCATCATCATACTTTACCTCCATGGATAGCAAATCAGAAACGATCTCTTTAAAGATCGATAGGTGATTCATCATTGACGCACCTTCTTGCAGCTTGTGCGAGAACAACTTCATCTTCACGTGCATCTTACTGGTTAGATCTTTGGACATGCGGATCGATTCCAGCTTTCAACCACAGCGCCGTCGCGGATTTCTCAGCCAGCACTTCCTGCAAGATATTGTTGGATAGATGAAGCTGAATTAAAGAAAAGGCCTTACGATCTTTCCTCTTTTCATCGTCGGTCCAGGTCTTGGCATCTTTCTTGCCAAATCCATCAAGAGCTTCATCCAGATCAGAAGATTGGGTGAGGATCGCCCTCATCTTCACTTGCCACAGAGAAAATCTCGTGGTGTAATCCAGCTGCGGTAGATCGAACTTCAAGGATAAAGGAATACGCAGCGGAGACACAAGATTTAACGTGGAAAACCCCTTCCAACACAGAAGGGGAAAAAACCACGGGCGCCAGCCAGCAAAACTTCACTATATCGGGGGATGTTTACAAACGCCGTGGGTTATCTTATAATCTGATAAACCCTAGCCGGCGGCTTACAAGATGTATATATAGGCGGTGCCAACGATCTGTACGGGCCTCGCTCCGCTCGTCAGAAGTTAGCCTCCCTTTAGTATATGAATTTGGATCACAATACAACACAACTCATGTGGCTCTAGCGTGATCTCAACCACTGATGACTTCGGCTCAGTGAAGCTAGTAGTGTTTATTGTGGACTCTTCAAAACTGCGGCAACACATGAGCCATAAGTCGGTGAAGTTGGCATAAATGTGGGGGTCAAAGTCACGGTGGAAGCAGACCTAGACTTCCAGAGCCCGGGGGCACGAGAGCAGCAGAAGGCTCGTGTCTTCATCGAGGTTGTAGGAGAGGCAGGTAGCAGAGGCAGAGACGTGATGGCGGAACCATCGCTCAGCGCCCATTCAAACCTCGCCATATCGCTGATTTGTAATGGCTTAAAGAGTTGAGTTTGAAATATTACAAAGAGGTCGAAAATTGAGTCGGGGCAGCTCAGTGGAGCTCAGCCCAAAAAAGTACAAAGCAATTTTCAATGAAAACTTACACGTCGGTAGAAATCATCTTCATGTATCTGCGTACAAATATATCTTTTAAATTCAAATGCAAGTTTTATTTTTCTCTGAAGATAACGGGCTACATGTATCGCACACTCTTATATTGCGTGTTCATGAATATTGTTACCGGTAGCAGATCGAGCTTCGACCGACAAGAATATATGGCCGTACTGTTTTGAACTTACACAAAGTCACAAAAACTGCCCGATTCCTCGTACTGCCCCCTGGTCCGGTCATTAACGTAGTACTTCATCATAGGCGGGCGTCTTGTTGTTTCACACTTGCTCCGAGCCGCTGATGACAAATCCCTCGGCTTGATCGTGCCGCGTACACATATACGCACACGTTGTTTACTGAATTTTGATCTAATTAAGTTTGCGAGCTACACAAAAAAGAAAGATAAATATAGCAGCCGGTTTTTTTTAAATGTATTCTTAGTCTTTAAGTGCCATACCTTTACTCTTTTTTTATTGTAGCCCCCAAAATATATAACACCAATTCGTTTTGAGTTACAAGATGTTCTAGCTATTTTTTGAATTCGTATGCATCTGACCACATTTTAGCATATATGTTAACTTATTTTAGTCCGTATCTTGTTTACATTAAAATATGTAAAACATCTTATAGTTTGGAATGAAATTTTTTCCAAAAATAATTAACACGTGCTTAGAAATTATGATGTGACTACTAAGAAATAATTTCATTCTCAGTATAATGACGTCATGAAATCATATTTGCAACCCATGTTGCAACTCACCATTAGCACAAATTACGACGCAAATTTACCGGTTTAGAGGTATTTTTGGTAGTTAAAACTTCAGTTGCAACTTAAGATTTTCAGTTTCAACACTGCTTGCAACTGGAAAAATCTGAGTTGCAACCTAATTTAGAACTAATAGTTTACTTAGCACAAGCTTTGTTCCAACCGAGAGCTAGCATTTCTGTATAAAATGATCTCGACCTATATATGTGCTTTAAGTAAGTTTTTTTTAAAAAAACATCGACATGGGTGTAGCCAGACCGGGCCGAGGACAATAGGTGACCGTAGTGTTTTGGACGGACAATCACATACATAAACGACCTGCTTCATCGTACCGGCGACTGGTCCAGGCTGCGTCGCCGTACGGCGTAGATAGGCGGGCAACGTAGTACCCCGCGCGAGGGAGGCGGCCGTCAGCCCGCTGCTTCCACACTTGCTCTGAAGTCTGAACCTTGCTAGCTAGGCAAGCTAGCCCCCTCGCTCCTTTGGCTAGCTCTCTAGACACGATCGACTAGTACAGAGTACTGCGCGCACGTATGATTCCTCGTGCTAAATGAGTAGCCGGTGTACAATGTACGGCTACAGTAGTAAGTCGGTAACAATTGACTGGAAAACTAAGATACGCTGCTTTCGAGATCGGACGGAAACGACAGCATGCGGTATCTTTCGGCTATACTAGCCGTCGTACTGACTTTTTTTTTTACCGAAAATCCCACCGATCCATTAATAATCATCAATTGCAGTACAAATAGAAGTAAAAGTAATGAAATGTACTAATATGTTATTGGACCACCTAGCGACGACTACAGACACGGCCGTAAGTCGAAGGCGCCGCCGTCCTCGTCCCTCCACCACCGAAGCCGGGCAAAGCTTATCGTAGTAAAGCTTTGTTGTAGTAGATAAATGGTTGCTGCTGCATGAGAGAAGCACCAGCTCCGAATATCTTAGGTGAATCCGTGACCATTAATCGTAGAGGCCGATGAAAATCGAAACCATAAAGTGCATGCCTGTTTTTTTCTTTTTATCTGAAAGTGCATGTCTGTTGGCCAGAAACAGTTCACATGCTCAGGCTAACTTGAAACAGGTCACATGTGGCGGGTTTTCTATGTCACCAAGGAGTCTGGCTATGGAGGAAACCAAAGAACGACCATGAGGCTGGGTCGTCAGCGAAGCCAAAGAAGCAGCGCATCGGCGTCCCCTTCCTCATGGATGTGGACGTTGTACAACAACAGGACCAGCTGCGAGGGGTGGGATGATATCCACATCCCCGGTGGATGACACGTCAATGTGTGAATGTGCCGCGGCAGGGAAGGACAAGGCGCAAGCCGGCGGACCCTCCTGCATCCGAACCTTTTCGCGGACCTGGCCTACCACTTTGACTCGCCGCCGTGGGACACATATGGCAAGGTCGAGTGGGATCCTCAGCGTCACTCTGGGTCCTTGGAGACAGCGAGTTCATCTATGGCCCTCCGTTGTCCACTTACATGAAGATGGAGGTCGATGAGGAGCCACCTGCAGTCGAGAGGGAGCCCAAGAGGAATGACAGGGAGTGCTACCTTTCCTACTTGCCGGAAAAGGCCAATAAAGAGGGTATGGAGGACTAGCATCGACGGATCGCACCCACAGTCAACGGTATTGTTGCTGCTACGCGCGTGGTCAGCATGCTGTAGAGAGGTGAGCGGCATGTAGCGAATACATCCCGACCGTTGTCACATGCCCATTGCCGATAAGGGGGCGCCTGCGTACAGCCAGCCAAGGAAAGCCTTCCCAAACCAAAGCCAACCCCGTCTGGCCGTAGTACGGTTTGGCTATATTTGGTAGTTTGAGTTGTAATTTAGATATATCTCTAATAGGTTTTTTATCCTCCGAGTTTGTACCACTTGTACAATGGGGTGACGTCAACCTTCCCTTACGCTTGACACGTAGGATATTTGGTTAGTTGGAGGAGAGAGAGGGAAGAATGAGAAGGTTGTCTTTCCTTGGCTAAGGGATGATCTCTGATGAAATAAGAGAAGACTATTTTTCCTATTGTACCACTTGTCTTTCCTTAGCCACATAATTTTCTACTAAAACTAATTAATTTCCATTTATTATAAGAAATGACAATAAAAGATAATGCATTGTATCCCTAATATTTATCGTCTTCTCTAAATGATGTGGGCTACTAAGAGAAGACATGTCTTTCCTATCATTGTACATGCCCTACCCCGAGAGGCTCATAATGTAACACAGTTTCAATCAATATTCTGCAATCTATCATGGTATCACAGCTTTTCTTTCCGCAACCTAGAGTTTAGTTATCCACTGCCGCTTCGAGGGAGATCGATCTCCATGATCTCCGTCGGGGCATCCGATCTCGTAGGTAGTTTTTCTTTGGATTGGTTTCGTAGTAGCAAAAAAAAAATAGATCTGTTATTTTTTAGAGCATCCCCACTCGTCTCCCCAAAAAGCCCCCCACCGACCACTTTTTTTCATCCGGACGGCGAAAAACGGCCCAGTCGTGCACCCAGAGTCTCAATTTCATCCGGATTTAGACTATATCCGTCCGGACTCCCCACGCCAACCCCGGTTCCTCGGGGAGCCATCGGGGGCTCCGGATGAAAGATTTTCGTCCGCGTGGCCCACTGTCACGGACTAGTCTCCTTCTCTCTCGCACCCAGCTCGGCGACTACGCACGAGGGCCGCCGCGGCGCCCCGTCCCAAGCCCAGTCCTCCCGCGCCACCGCGTTCCTCTGCCGCCACGGCCTCCACCACAACCACCCATCCTTCACCTACGAGCAGCTCCGCGCCGCCACCGCCGGCTTCGACGCCGCGCAGAAGCTCGGCGACGGCGGGTTCGGGACGGTTTACCTCGGCTACGTCCCGCCTGCCGCCCGCCCCGCCGCCGTCAAGCGCCTGCACGTACCGCCCTCCCCGGGCCCGTCCCTCCCCTCCGACGTCGCCGCCATCTTGATGGCCGCAGGATGGAGGCGCCGGGGCGCGGGCTGGCGGGCGCGTGGGGGAGAGCGGGCCGGAGCGCGTGAGGCCAGAGCGGCGCGGCACGGCATGGCCGGAGCGGCACGGCGCGGCACGGCATGGCCGGAGTGGCGCGGCACAGCCGGAGCTCGCGAAGCTAGAGCAGCGTGGCATGGCATGGACGGAGCGGCGCGAGCGTGGCCGGGGCGTCGGGGCGCGAGCATGGCCAAGGCGTCGCGGTGGGAGCATGGCGTCTCCACCGTCGGGTGTGTGGCCGGCATGGTCGATGTCGGCCGAACACCTCCCGGGCATCCTCACGAGCGCCGTGTGTGGGGAGACGGCTGGAAAAATGTAGCTCCCCATGCCAAAAATAGATCCAATCCGGATCAATTTTCATCCGGATTGTGCCTCAGGGGCCTCCAACGAGTGGAGATGCTCTTAGCCACCAAATATCATTTTAGATCTCTCGCCCGTTCAGGCTACAGGCACGTTTGCATGCCAAACCAGGGTCTCCAAGGCTTGGAACAGCTCTACGTCAACTACGTCAAGCTCAAATCAAACTGCATCGCCATGCACCTATACACGGCCAAATCGCCGATTTACTCTACGCTACCAACATCTACATTATCGTTGGCTCCATTAGTTTGCACTTTTGGTTTAATTGGCTATTGTGTCTTTTATGGTAACAGAACCAAGAGATCTCAAGTACAAGTCCTTGCTTCTGTAGTTTTAAAAATAAAAGAAAAAAGATTATGCACCTACACCAAACCCATGCTAAGAACTAAAATAGCCTAGCCGTGAGGAATGTTGAATATAAATACACTGTGTAACCTATTTTCATCAGTTCGGACTTTCGGCTCAATTGGCTAGTGAAGCAATTTTTCAATCTGGTCCTCTTTGTGCTATCCCAGGCTCCCAGCCTCCATCTACAGTCACATACACACATCATGGTGCAGTTGGGAGCTGAGTATGTCTTTCATCGTTCATCGACGTACGTGACTCCTCTACGCTTTGTATGCCCCTCGGAGCATCGCCACCGGCGCGTCTCAAATAGTCGTCGGCAGAGCCGTCGACACTGCTATATGGGGGGCTCGGGCCGGCACTGCATCCTCTATTTGGCATGTTATTCCCACACCGGCGTCCCCATACAGCGGCCCCCAAAACTTTTTTCTTTTCTTTTTATAATATTTTAAAACAACATATCAATCACATTTTATTTAACTATATTAAATTATTCATACAACCACACAAACAGAAATTAAATTATTCATACAATCAAACAAATAGAAATTAAATTATTCATACAATCAAACAAATGGAAATTAAATTATTCATGCAATCAAACAAATGGAAATTAAATTATTCATACAATCAAACAAATAGAAATTAAATCATGCATTGTTGGCGGCTCCTCTCCTTGCCCATAAATGCGCAGCTTGATCCGCCTGAAGTTGAGCATGAACACCCGCATCTTGAATTTCATGATGCATGTGAAAAAAGGGACAATTCTTGGAGTAGATGCTCTACCTCAGCAAGAGGCCGTTGATAATCAAATGGTTGACCATCATGTACAGGTTCGTCGCGCCCGCTCTCAATGATCATGTTGTGCATGATCACACAGACGTTCATCACCTCCCATATCTGAGACCCAGACCAAAGTGTGAGTCAGGTACCTGAAAACAGCGAAACGCTATTGAAGCACCCCAAAAGCACGCTCAACATCCTTGTGAGCTGCTTCCTGGCATGTTGCAAAATAAGTGTCCATCTCCGAAGCTGGAGACGGGATTGCCTTCACAAATGTTACGTCGGGTAGATACTATCAGCTAGATAGTACCCCCTGGTGTATGCGTGGCCGTTTACCTCAAAGTTCACGGCAGGAGCTTGTCCCTCAGCTAGCCTGGAAAACACCAGAAAACGTCGCAGCACGTGGATATCATTGTTTGTTCCTGCCATGCCAAAAAGCATGCCAAATCCAAAGGTCATGGTCTGCCACCACCTCAAGAATGACACTGCACTCACCAATATGCCACTTGTAGATCCCTGCCAAGAAAATAAAAGGCAATTCTTTCAGCCCAATGCATACACTCAATGCTTCCGAGCATCCCAGAAAATCATCACGCTGTAGTTTTTTTCCAGGATCCGAGTTGTATCATCTTCCTTTAGTGCTCCCAAATAGTCTTTAGCAAACACCGCTATGACGGCTCGGCAAAACCTATAGAGAGTCTGTGAACATGTCGACTCCGCCATCCATAGGTAGTCATTGGCTGTATCTGGAGGAGCTCCGTATGCAAGACAGCGCATTGCAGTGCACTTCTGAATTGGGGTGAAGCCCCACAAAACTGTGCAATCTTGCTTGGCCATGAAGTAGTCGTCGTACTCCTTGACGCCATAGACAATTTTCATGAACAGATCCTTGTTCATCCTAAACCGGCGCCGAAATTCCTTCGGTGAATGAGTCACGTCGTCATTGAAGTAGTCGGCATCAAAGCAGCATTGCGCCGGCTTAACGATGTCGGTTGATCTTCCTCCTCTTGCCTAGCTTTGAACCGCCGCGTCGAGGCACGAAGAACAAAGGCTGGCGAACAAGGAGCAAGCTCGTCAAAATCAGCCGCTGCTGTTGCCGCCGGCCAGCCTCAGCGTTCTGCTCCTCTGTGAACAGCTGCACCACCATCTTGTCGTCGATGTCCATTGCGGCAATCGAACGAACACCTTGCGGGCGGGGCGGTTGTGCGGCGGTGACGGTGAGCTCTGTTCCGGGCAAACCAACGGCCGCCGGTCGAGGGGGTGGCGGCCGTGTCAATGGACGGCAGTTCCTGGACAAGAGGCGGTGTCTATTGCAAGCAGGGGCGCGACGGCGACGACGACGGTGACGGTGGCGATCTAGAGGGGTGGAAGTCGGCTCGAGCGTGGGTAGGAGGTGGAGAAAGTGGTGCGTCTGGCTGCCAGGCGGAGCCCACGCGTGTTTTCAATGTGCCGCGAGGCGCCGGTGCGCCCGATCCACGCTCTCTACGAAAGGGGCCGACATTGGGTTGCCGACGCTTCTACCTAGCTCGAAAACTTGCCAACGCCTTTTAGAACGCACCGGTGCGAGCTCAAAAATCACACTAGCCCCCAATAAGCTATTGAGAACGCTATGTGGCGCGTCGGTGGAGATGCTCTCAGTCAACAAACCAAACCGGCGTCTTTTTCGCCATTAAATCCGTATGTGCTTGCTGCCGTGTGATTGATCGTTGCAGGCCCTGCCAAAAGCACAGGAAGTTGCGTGTTAGTTGCGATGGACGGAGGGACAAGATCGATTGGTTCAGGAAATAGGTCTGCACGAGTGCACGAGCACGAGGGCGTTGACTAGATCATCGGTCGAGCCCCCGTGTGGTCGTCGTCCACCGGCTGATCCGTCACAAGTCAGTGAATGATGATCGGCGGCCTCACCTGCCAATCTCCCAACTGAAACAACTAGGAACATATATCCAGCTACCAGTGGCGCAACTGGTCTGAACTTTCGCCTGGCCAGCAAGCGCGCTGCCAAGGCCTCCGCCTCACCAGTCAACCCACTTGCATTGCATGCAATGCCTCCAGGCTCCGGCCGGACACCGCCCTCATGAATGGTCGCTCGGTCGACTGGACGAGATCATCGATCATCGGTGATCAACACGCTAACACGTCGCTGATCCCACCCATCCAGGCACGCCATGCTGACAAGCCAGAATAACATCCGAAATACAGTAATACACACACGGTGGTAGTTAGAGCATGTCTAACAGACCCCTTAAAAGGGTCAAACCCGTATAATAACCGCCGAAATAAGGGGTTGGACGCTACCCGGCCGTCTAGCAAACCCCATAAAACAGGCCCCCGCATCGATTTTTTACAGTTTTGGCTACGGGGCGGCTCTTCGCCCCTTACTTGTAAGGGGCGGGAGGCTGAATACAGGGCCAACCCCTCATCCCATTTCACTAGGGCGCGCGGATATTTCAGAATTCGCAACCGTTTTCCCCGCGCCGCCGCCATAGTCACCCGCGCGCCGCCGCTAAAAACAGAATATTCCGTAGGATTCTGTTTTACGGGGTGGGGATACCGGGTCTGCTAGCTCGGACGAGTTTTCGGCCAGCAAAAAGTAAATATGAGGCCATTTACTCGCGTTTTAAGGGGCAGAAAAATACGGGGCCTGTTAGACATGCTCTTAGCATGGCTGATCCTACTCCCTCTATATATGCTGGTATTGTGACATCTGAATTAATACACGGTTTACTACGATGATAACCCAGACACGTATCAGTAGTGTATCACGGATCTTCTTTCATGATGCAATGCGTATATATGCACGAGTGCACGGCACCAGTACAAGTATACTGGGTCATGTCGATCGCATATTGACCCGGATGTTAGAGCATTCCACCAGGAGGCTCCAAGGCTACCCAGTTTGATCTCTCCGGTTGGCGGCCTGAGGTAAGAGAGGCATATGCGGGTTTCTTCCTCGGCGGGGGCTCAGGAAGCCAGGGCGGCGGCACTGGGCTGGTGGGCGGCGTCGACTCTCTGGTGGGGTGGTGCTCGCGTGGTTGCTGGCCACCGTGCTCGGCTGCGAGGGCAGCGGCTCGGTGGCAGGTGCTGGTCTGGTGCGCTGATCTCTCCGGCGTCGCGCTCACCAGATCTGAAGGTCATACCTTTGTTGCCAGATCCGTGGTCGCGCCGGCCGTTGAAGCTCGGCTGGGTGCGTCACGGTGGGTGGTGGGGCTGGGGCCTCCGGGAGAAATCCTTGGCCAGTGGCCACGACGTGGTGACGCCTGCGGGCATCACTCCCTCGCTGGAGGCGCCGTCGAGGTTGTTCCCCTCCCTCCTACCAATCCCTTGCCCGGGTGAAAACCCAATTCCCCTCGAAATGGGCGGCGTCTACGCCTCTGGCGTGGTGTCCTTCTTGAAGGCGCTGTTTTGGGTAAAGGGGCACTGTGGTGTTGGTCCATCTCGGGTCGAAGCAGTGGTGTGTTTCATCTGCAGCGTTCTTCTTTGGTTCTCCGGCGAGGGCGCCTTTCCTTTGAGCGGCTGCTCCTTCGTGGCACCTTCAGCTTGCGTCAGGCCGGGCAAGTTCTCATGTCCGGCGGTGGAGTTGGTCTCGTGGTGTTCTTGCTGTTCTTGGTGGCCAAACCTGGCCTCTGCTCTTTGGTCTCAGTGTCCCTGTCATCCGTTCAAGCTCTAGGGTGAGTGACTCCGGCCGACGGTACGGCGCTCTTCGATCCAGGGCGGCACTCTTCGATCCAGGGCGAGGGAGCAGGGGCTTCCTTCAGCTTTGGAGACGGACCACGGCCTTTGGCCATTTGACGTACGCGCAGGACAGCTTCTCCTCGACGACGAGCCCCTTCTGAGTGTCAGCTGTCGCCACTTCAAGTGTAGGGCTTTGCCTTGGTGGCTGATGACTCCAACAATCAAGCTACGTGTCGTTTTCGGTGTGTGTTGGTGTCTTGTAAGCTGTTCCATCTCAGAGGCAGATCCAAGGGGGAGGGGGGGGGGGGCGAGCGGTGGCCAGGCCCACCCATGCTTTGGCCACCCCCAACGACATGTAACAGGGGCCACTAGTTGTACACTTGCATTAGTTTTAATACTCAGGCCATTAGTACAAGGTCTAGTCCTAAATTCTGTCAGAAAAAAGGTCTAGTCCTAAATTACTGATCCTCCAGCCCAGCCCAAAACAATTACTCAATGCCCAAAGGCCACAATAACACGTACGTACTATAGCCTGGGCAGTTCACGTACCTAGTCCTGGCGGCTAGGGTTTTGGCGACCCCGACGGCGATCTTCTGAATTCCGGCGGGGGACTCTCTGACCCCGATCCACGTGATCGATCTCTCCCATCCCACCGGTTCTGTGGCCTTCTCGGGCTGATCAAGGGGCTGGCTGGTCCGGCTACCCGGCCTTGGTGGTGCAACGGCTGGAGGTGTTGGTGAGGATCGGCGATGGCTGCGGCAAAGGAGAAGGGTGAGGCTAGGGGAGAGACATCTCAGGCGGGGAAGGAACCGTCGCTAGAGGATCTGCTAAATAGCCTGAATCTCAAGGAAGAGGATATTGAGGGTTTGTTTGTTGCAAAGAAGGATGTGGATGCCCTGAAGGAGGAGGTGAAGTGGATGGCCGTGATGCGGCTTCTGTCCTCAAAACCGTTCAGCGCTGTGTCTCTGAAGAAGACTATGAATTTCGCATGGGCACCGTCCAAGGAGATTTCTTTCCGCGAAATAGAGGAGAAATGGTTTTTGGTACAGGCAAATTGTCTGGGCGATTGGAGGAAGATTACTGAGCAAGGGCCGTGGATTTTCCGCGATCATGGACTTCTGATCGAGAAGTATGATGGGAGTTGCCGCGCCTCGGCGGTGGAGCTGAATAGGATCCATGCATGGGTCCGAATTCATGATGTGCCGGAACTCTACCGTAGGAGAACCCTGATGGCGGGTGTGGCGGAGAGCATCGGTGAAGTGATTCAGGTGGATATGAATGGAGCTGGTTTAGACGGCGGGGATCATGTGAGAGTGAGGGTGTGGTTGGATGTGAGAAAATGCCTAACTCGTTTTGTGGCGTTCAAGCCTGAGGGGGGGTACTCAGGTGATCATGCGTGTTAAGTACGAGAAGCTTCCTCGGTTTTGTGTTGTTTGTGGCTTTTTGGGACATGAACAGGAGGAGTGTGGCTCGGGGGAGCATCCAGCGGAGGCTGTCAAATTCGGTAAATGGATGTTGGCTGACACTACGTGGAACAGGGCTCAGCTGTATGGTGGGGGCGTTGCTGGTCGAGATAGGAAGGGGGCAGGAGGTGGTGTGGAGGGACCAGGCCGTGGTGCTGGTCGTGGTGGAAGAGGCAGGGGCCGCGGGGGACGTGAAGGAGGGCGCGGTTGAGGAGAACCCCCGGATGCAGGAGAGAACAGGAAGAGGACCTCGGCGGAAGCACGGCTAGAGAGCCCTGCAAAGGAACCTTTGGGAAGCGCTACTGGCCAGCCACTTTTGCTTCAGTGGAAGGAGCCAGGGGTGATAGTTGCAGGGGCTGAAGGGAGAGCGAAGCAGAGCTTGAATTTTGAAGAAGATGGTATCGAGAAGGCGTACGTGATGAGGTCGGGTACTCCACCTCCGCCTCCGTCTGCACGAGAGGTAAAACGCCCAAAAAAGGTTTCGACACCGAAGAAGGACAAGAATGTAAATGAACAGGCGGCCTCTGTGCCAGAGGTCCGCCGGGCCAAATGAGTCTTCTAGGGCTCAACTGTCGCGGCCTTGGCGGGGCGGCGACAGTCCGGGAGCTTCGCGAGCTAGCGAGACGCCACAACCCTGCATTTCTGTTTGTTGTTGAGACGCAACTACATAAGAGGAGTGTTGAAAATTTATCAGGTTCTTTAGGTTTTGATAAGTGTTTTGCTGTTAGTAGCTCTGGCCGTAGCGGCGGGCTAGGTTTGTTTTGGAATAATGAAATAAAAGTGGAAGTTTTACCCTACTCGCAGTACCATCTCGACATGATTGTTACGGAGGAGGGGCAAGAACCGTGGCGCTTGACTGTGGTGTATGGTGAAGCGCAGGTTACTGAGCGCCACAAGACGTGGGATATGCTCAGGTTTATTCGCTCGTCGAACGATTTACCTTGGCTGTGTATAGGTGATTTCAATGAAGTTTTGCACCGATCAGAGCACGAGGGAGTTAACGAGCGGAATAATAGCCAAATGGCTGGGTTTAGAGAAATGGTGGATGTATGTGGTCTCTGCGACCTGGGCTACACGGGAGTGCCGTGGACGTTTGAGAAAAGGGTGGCTGGGGGATCATTTTGCCGTACGCGACTAGACCGTGCACTGGCGTCCTCGGAATGGTGTACCAGATTCCCTTTGGCACAAGTCCAACATTTGGACAATTTTGTGTCATCTGATCATATTCCTATCTTGCTTCAGCGCAACCCTAGGGCCGAGTGCAATGCTGCTAGACGGGTCTTCCGGTACGAAGTAGCATGGGAAAGCCACAAGGAGTTTGCGCCACTGCTGGAGGATAGGTGGAAGGCAGCTGAGCCGATTATCTCTATGGAGGAGCTCAGGACAAAACTCTCGGATTTATCAAATGAGCTTATGCATTGGGGAAAGGTCTCTTTTGGTAATGTCCAACGTCAGATCAGGGAGCTTCAGCATGAATTGAGTGCCCTGAGGAGGGATCCTACGCGGCTGGAGCCCGGCCCGCGGGAGGTGGAGGTGTCGAGCAGGCTGACGGACCTGTTTGAACAGGAAGAGGTTCTGTGGCAGCAACGCTCCAGGGTCCAATGGCTGGCAGCTGGGGATAAGAACACACATTTTTTTTCATTTGCGAGCGAGTCAGAGACGGAAGAAGAATCGAATCGCCGAGCTAAAGCGAGCAGATGGCTCCCTTGCAACTCGGGAGGATGAGCTTGGTTCTATGGCGAGTAATTTCTATAAGGAGTTATATACGTCAGAGGGAGTGCAAGGCATGGATGAAGTGCTTCAGTGGGTACCAAGCAAAGTTAGCTCGGTGATGAACAACATGCTGGATGCGCCGTTTGAAATGTCAGAGATCAAAACTGCTCTATTCGAGATGTACCCCACGAAAGCTCCAGGCCCGGATGGGTTCCCGGCGCATTCCAGAGGAACTGGGGTTTATGTGGTGCGGAAGTTACACAGGCAGTGTTACGGGTACTTTCGGGGGAGGAGAGCCCAAGTGTGGTTAACAAAACGTTCATTCTCATGATCCCGAAGGTGGCGAGCCCGGAAGAACTTGGCCAATTTCGCCCCATAAGTTTGTGCAACGTCATCTATAAAATTGCATCAAAGGTGGCGGCGAATAGGCTAAAGAAAGTGTTACCAGACATTATATCAGAGGAGCAATCCGTTTTGTTCCAGGACGTCTGATAACGGACAATATAATTACGGCGTACGAATGCTTGCATTTCATGAAACGAAACAAGGCAAAGAAGCATAGGTATTGTGCTCTAAAGTTGGACATGCGGAAGGCGTATGACCGTGTTGAGTGGACTTACCTCGAGGCAATTATGTTGAAACTGGGCTTCAGCAGTACATGGGTGGTGTTGGTAATGCGCCTGGTCTCGACAGTATCCTTCTCTGTACTGTTTAATGGTACACCGCAGGAGGAGTTCTACCCCTCGAGGGGGATCCGTCAGGGAGATCCGATCTCTCCTTACTTGTTTTTGTTGGCAGCAGAGGGCCTTTCGTGCCTCCTTAAAAATAGTGTTCAATCATCAGAGCTTGATGGGTTAAAAGTGGCGACGTCGGCCCCGGCGGTAAACCACTTGCTCTTTGCGGATGATAGCCTGCTGTTCTTCAAAGCTAGTAGCGAGGGTGCTAGAGAAATCAAGAGTGTGATGAACGTGTATTGCAATGCATCAGGTCAGCGGATAAATATGGACAAGTCCTCCATATTCTTTAGTAAGGGTTGTTGTAGAGGTGATCAGAGGGCTGATAAAGGGAGAGTTACAGGTTGAAAAGGAAACTTTGAATGAGAAGTATTTGGGGATGCCCTCAGATGTGGGAATTTCAAAGAGTGGTGCCTTTAAATATCTCCGAGATAAAGTCTGGAAGAAAGTCTTGGGCTGGTTGGAACAATTGCTGTCGGTGGGCGGGAAAGAAATTTTGATCAAGTCCGTGGCACAGGCGGTACCAACCTTTTCGATGTCCTGCTTTAAACTGCCAAAAGGCCTTTGCGAGCACATAAATTCAATGCTCCGCAAATTTTGGTGGGGGTGTAAGGAGGGACAGAGAAGAACGAGCTGGGTTGCCTGGGAGCAGATGACACAGCCAAAGAGTGTAGGGGGCCTTGGCTTCCGAGACATTGAACTGTTCAACCTTGCTCTACTTGCTAGACAGGGCTGGCGGATTCTACAGGTGCCAGAATCGTTGAGTGCACGTGTGCTGAAAGCGGTGTACTTCCCAACTGGTGATTTTCTGTCGGCTGAACTTGGGTCTCACCCATCTCAGATTTGGAGGTCCATTTTGGAAGGAAGACAGGCTCTAGCGGTTGGCCTGATTCGTCGCATCGGAGACGGACGGACGGACGACAATGGCGTGGGAACAGAATTGGCTCCCGAGAGACTCTCGGTTACGTCCAGTGACTGTCATGGCTGCTGATGCGCCGAGGAGAGTGAGTGAGTTTATCAATCATCAAACAGCAGACTGGAACGTGGCAAAACTGAATCAGTTTTTTCTACCGATGGACACGGAGGTGATCAGAACAATTCCACTATCCCATCGGGTGCAAAATGATTTCTGGGCGTGGCATTTTGAACGTTCAGGTGTGTTCTCAGTGCGATCATGTTACCGGGCTATAGCGGCGACAAAGCGCACACAGGAGGATTGGCTTGACGAGCGGGCGGCGTCGTCAGGCACGTCTGAGAGGGAGAAGTCTTGGAAGAAGCTGTGGAAGACTGAAGTTCCGTCCAAGATTCATATTTTTCTGTGGAGGCTAGCTAAACACTCGCTACCTACAGGGGATCTGCGACGGCGACGGAATATGGCGCCATCGGCGGCATGTTCCATCTGCGGAAGAGAAGATTTCTGGCGCCACTCGCTCATCGACTGCAACATGGCGCGATGTGTGTGGGCACTGTCTAAGGCGGATATTGTCGAACATATATCCCTATCGCAGGAGCCCTCTGCTAGATCGTGGCTTTTTGCCATGATAGATACGATGAAGAAGGAAGATTTAACTCGTATGCTGGTCACCCTTTGGGCTATATGGCATGCAAAGAGAAAGGCTATCCATGAGGAGGTTTATCAAAGTCCAATGGCGACGGTTGCGTTCGTCGACCGCTTCTTGACTGATCTTGTTGCTGGAGGGGTCCGAACCAATGGTAATACGAGCAAAGTGCATGTGACCGCCGGGAGAGGGAGGTGGCTCGCTCCACCTGCAGGTTCGATGAAGGTGAATGTTGACGCTGCCGTGTCCAAGTCTCAAGCCAAAGGAGCGGTGGGTGCAGTCTGTCGTTCTGGAGACGGTCAGTTCCAAGGTGCGTCGGCCGTGGTGTATGAGGGTATTACTCACCCTGGAACCCTGGAAGCATTGGCTTGCAGGGAAGCGTTAGATGTGGCTGAGGATCTGCGGTTTGGTCCAATTCATGTGGCCTCAGATTGCCTTGAAGTTGTCAAAGGTCTTGGCTCTGAAAATTTGGGTATTTTTGGAAGCATTTTGAAGGAGATCAATGTCAGATCAAGGTTGAGAGGAAATACGACTTTCGTTCATGAAGGTAGGAAGGCAAATGAGGAGGCTCACAGGTTGGCTAGGTTCGCTTCATCCTTGCCAGTGGGTCGGCATGTGTGGTTTCTAGAGCCACCAGTTGGTTTAAACATACCTGTAACTCTGAATTTTTCTGAATAAAGGGTATGTGAGTTCTCAAAAAAAAAAAAAAAAAAAAACTAGCCTGGGCAAAGCAGAATCGATCGCTTAATGCGCGGTTTCTTAGCACTACACCATCTCTAGTTCTCCTCCTGGCCGGCTGCCCAGCCGGCAGCCGCGCATGATTTTCTGGTTGAGCATCGCCGCCGCTGCACGAGGATACGGCCACATAGGATTCGAGCGATCTATATGAACTGTCGACGACCACTAGGATTCCTAGCCTGATTACACCAAGGTATTGTTGTATTACTATAAATCACGTTCTAGTTTAATTACTAAATCCAATAATTACTATATGCTAGTTTGGTTCCTTTATTTTGTACCGGTGGATTTGATTGGCATGAAGAGAAAGACACCACCCATTAGTAGTTATTCAAACTCGTAGAAATATTTTGTAATTTATGTCAGACTTCTATCAGAACACTATAGCACTATAGCAGTAGGCTGTGTTTCTTTTGCGTTTGTATGTTGTAGCGCATGGATGCTGACTTGTTGTTTCTATTGCCATTTATAATGGAAATCAATCTCATCGAGGTTGCTTTGGAAAAAAACAGTTTGGTATCCACAAATACTTATAAGAATTGCTGATTTTTCGCGTTGTATCCATTTTATTGTCGATGTGTTCATCGCCCGGCGCCCCCCTACTCAAATCCTAGATCCGCCCCTGAGCATACTGTGCCGTTTGTGGTTTTAGTGGTTTTATTAATTTAAAGCTGAGCGTAGATCTTATGTTTAAAAAAGGCTACCTAGTTTTTAGTGTTTTGGCGTAAAATGGCTTCCACCGGCGCCTCTCAAACCGTGCTGGCGGGTGCTCTTGTGCTTGCCCAGTAGTGAGGAGGTCAAACGGTGCTGCTCCTATAGTGCAACCATCATGATGTCACTTCACCAGTTGAAAGCCAACCTTAGGTGAGTTGAACACTCAGCAGTTCCTTCGCAAAAAAAAAAAACACTCAGCAGTCAGCACCATTCATGGCGGACAGAGATCCAGTGCCCTGAGGTTCACAGGTCACGCTGTGACCTGAGCCCCTCAATCCACCGTTAGTTCTCATCCAATGGCTAGCAGGGCAACAACCCAGGACAGCAGCAAGTCAACCTTCCTCCACACACACGAGCCAGAATAGAGCGAACGCGGGAAGGGGAAAAAAGCGCGGGCGGAGCTCTTCCGCTGCAGCCGGCGGCCCGGCGCGAACGCGGGAAGAGAGAGGAAGCTCCGCCTGAGACGGGGGCGCCATCGCTTCCCCCACACGCCGACCACCTCCTCCGCCCGACAGACTGTCCCCGCCCGACGACGGCCACCTCCCCTCCCCATCCACGCTCCGACCTCCTCCTCTGCCCTGCTGCGACGGGACGGCGCCTCCGCCCCGCGCGGACGACGGCCACCTCCCTTCCCCATCCACGCTCCGACCTCCTCCTCTGCCCCGCTGCAACGGGACGGCGCCTCCGCCCCGCGCCAAGGACGGACCTCCCTCCAGCGGTCAGAGACCACTTCTACAGGTATACTGTTACGTGAGCTGTTGATGAAGTATCTTGCTGTGTAAAATTTTGTAATGAGCAATTAAACTTGTTGTGAGCGATTGAGTAATGTGTGTATTGTACTGCTTGACAGGATTCTTGCTGATTGGGAGATGTGTTGTGCAAATTGACAAGATTTGATTGTTTGTTTGCCTTTGCAAGTGTTGTGCAATGGGAGAAAATGAAAAATGGATACCTCAAGCTGGTATGAGGTTCAGAAATCCGGATGAAGCTTGGGTATTTTGGCTTTCATATGGGGGTCGTGCAGGCTTTGATGTGAGGAAGAGAAACAAGCATATAAGCAAGTGTGATGGTCAAGTATCTTCATGCAGATTTGTTTGTTCGAATGAGGGTATTCGGAAAAAAGGGTTAACATTGGATCATGTGCCAAAGCGTAATAGAGCTGAAACAAGAACAAATTGCAAAGCTCGGATGATCATAACATTGGATCGAGTGGAAAACAATTATGAAGCCACGGATATTCAGCTGGAACACAATCATTACCTACAGTTGCCACAAACCTGCCACTTGATGTCATCGCAAAGAAAGATTTCTGAGGTACAAGCTTTTGAAATAGAAGCCGCTGAGGATTCTGGAATCATGCCCAAAGCTGCACATGAGTTAGCTTGTCGTCGAGTTGGTGGACCATTTAACCTTGGCTACACTTGTCGTGACCAAAAGAATTACTTGCGAAACAAACGACAAAGAGAGTTGGCTTTTGGACAAGCGGGTAGTATGCTGAAGTATTTCCATGATAAGATCATCGAGAACCCATCTTTCCAATATGATCTGCAGTTGGATTGTGAGGAGAATATAGCCAACATATTCTGGGTTGATGCTAAAATGGTTCTTGACTATGCACACTTTGGTGATGTTGTCACATTTGATACTACTTTTGGCACAAACAAAGAATATAGGCCCTTTGGTGTTTTTCTTGGGCTCAATCAGTTTAGAGAAACCACCATTTTTGGTGCTGCGTTGCGATTTGATGAAACATGTGACTCATTTGTATGGCTTTTTGAGACTTTTCTGGCTAAACATGTGACTCATTTTTGAGACTTTTGACTCATTTGTATGAACTATTTATACGGATCAAGATGCCGCAATGGGGAAAGCTATAGGGAAAGTCTTCACAGAATCATACCATGGATTGTGCACCTTCCATATAATGCAAAATGCGGTCAAACATTTATCTCCATTGAAGGGCGAAGAAAAAGATGAAGGGAAAGAGAAAGAGAAAGATGAAGAGAAAGAGAAAGATGAAGAGGAAGAGGAAGAGTCTCATATTCTCACAGATTTTAGTGAATGCATGTATGGCTATGAGGACAAAGCAGAATTTGAAGAAGCATTTGACAATATGAGACATAAAGTGCATAAGCAAAGTTGGTTAGATAGTATCTACAAGTTGAAAGAAAAGTGGGCTGAATGCTATATGAGAGATGTGTTCAGTTTGGGAGTGAGAAGTACACAACTTAGTGAGAGCTTCAACAATTCATTGAAAAAACATTTGAAATCAGATTTTCATATTGTTCGGTTCTTGATGCATTTTGAGAGGACAGTGGAGGTAAAAAGAAGACAGGAATTGCAATCTGAATTTGAGGCAAGGAAGAAGATACCAAGAATCAAGATGCACACACCTATGTTGGTGCAAGCAAGCAAAGAGTACACTCCAATTATTTTTGAAGCTTTTCAAGGTGAATATGAAAGAGCCATGGCTGCGTGCACTAGAGTATTGGATGAGGATAACAAATTTGCGGTTTCTATTTTGCATGGTGATTTAAAATTTGAGGATGAGCGCATGGTGATTGGTGATCCTTTGACCAAAACAGCCGCATGTAGTTGTGGAATGTTCAATAGGACGGGAATATTGTGTGGACATGGTCTCAAAGTTCTTGATCTAATGAACATAAAGACATTGCCAACACATTATATCCTAAAAAGATGGACTAGAGAAGCACGCAATGGAAGCATACAAGATAGACAAGGAAGGAATGTGGTAGAAAATCCAAAGTTGGAAGCTCAACTTCGGTACAAGCATTTGTCCCACAAATTTCATAGTTTGGCACGTAAAGTAGCCAACTCCGAAGAGTGTTGTTTGATGTTAGAAAATGCAATTGATTTTGTTGGTCCACAAATAGAAGATAAACTTAATGCAACTACCAATGCTTCCGATAAGCCATGCAATGATCAAGAAAATATTGACCCAAATGTGCAACTACCAAATGAGCTTCTTAGTGCCGCAAAGCTCAAGAAGAAAGAGGTACAATCAAAGAATTTGAGGAGGAAGAAAACTTGGCTTGATAAGTTACTCAAGGGGAAGCGGAAGCCAACTAAAGTTACCACATCAAAAAACAAAGGAGCAAAGGTATATAGCAATTTGTACATGATGTGTTGCTACTATTCATTCCTAAACTACTTACTATCATTTTTATTGCAGCAACAAAAGAAACATGATGGTGTAGAGCCTCAAGTAGGAGTGAAGAAGAAGGATGGCTGCCATAAAGGAGCAAATGTGGAGCTTCAAGAATGCAATGCAATCATGAGTTTCACAGAGCTCTTGACAACTCCCTCATATGGTGTTTATGATGATGATATGTTCTAGCATGTACAAGCTTGTTAGATAGTATTTTGGACATGGTTGGGTAGTATTTTGGACAGGTTTGACTATAGTATTTTGGATTTTGGGGCTAACTATAGTCTTTTGTGGCCTAATTGTACAAGTAGATTGGCCAAATTTATCTACCAGATGGATTATGTAAGAAAAGATTGTTGGTCCAGAATTTGAGTATTAAGTGATGCAAAATTTCAGTGCTAAGTGACTCCAAATTTTAGTGCTAAGATTGTTTCAACTCTATTGTATAAGCAGGTTTCCAGACTTCAATTGCTGTTTTACTGTTGTTATGTTCAGCTATGGTGCTATTTCTCTGAAGCTTGAAGAAACAGGGACAGTCCAAACAGAGGATGGCTTCAGTTTTCTCGGCCAGATGCTGCGATGCGTGTATCGGAGGAGGCAGCTATCGTCAAACTGGAGTCCCCGTCAGAGTACGCAGAGGAGGGCGTCGTACTGGCCTGTGAAGGCGCCGCCGGCGTGAGGCAGAGGGCGCCGCCGGCGCGGGCCGGGACGAGGTGCTCGGAGCGGGGCGGAGGAGATGGTCGAAGCGGAGCGGGACGAGGTGGCCGGAAGTGGACGAGGTGGCCGGAGTGGGGCGAGGTGGCCGGAAGTGGACGAGGTGGCCGGAGTGGGGCTTGCCGCGGTGGCGCCGACGGCCGCGGCACAGCGCCCTTGCTCGCGCGTGTGCCCGCTCGCCAGTCGCCAGATGCGTTTCCTGTGCGTGGAGAAGGTTGACTGTGGGTTCTTTGTCCTGTGACCGTTTGATGGATTTTGGATGGTGGATGTGATGCCTCCGGGCACGTTGTGACCTGTGACTATGGGGGCACCGGATCTCAGTCCATTCATGGCCCTTATCTACATCTGCTAGAGCTTCAGCTTTTCCCGAGTATCGTGTCACAAAGAAGAGATAAAACATACGAGTAGCAGTTGGACGGAAGACGGAACTTGAGGGAAAAATGCACTTTCGCTCCTAGGAGCATGTGCTCCCATTATGTGAATATATATTTTAAAGTGTCAAAAAATTCTAAATTAAATTTGTACATGTACATCTAGACATTTTATGTTGGTACACAATTTTTTTTTTAAATTTTTTTTTCTGTGGCTCCTGTAAAAAAGATAAGATTTGGTGCTGTAACACGACTACGTACAGGACATCATTTTGTCTTTTTTGTATACACCACACAAAATGTTGTTTTTCCACGAAAACATGTGAGAACATAGGATGTCACGATGTATACCAAAAAAATTATGTCAGATCTTTTTGATATTTTAAAAAAAAAAAATCGAGAATACATCCTAGAAGGTGTACTAATCATATAGAAGAAATGGCAAGAAAGCCCGAACCACATGTATCACTACCAACAAGGGGTGGCAACTCCCCTACTGAAGGAAAACCTAATCTCCATCTCTCCACGAAAAAGGAAAAGGCTCGGGAAATCCAAAGGACTCCGAGCGGAAAAGCCTAGCTACACGCCACCTCTGGTACTCCACCCTAATCCTATGCCTAATGGCCGCCGCTGCGGGGGTGGCGCCATTGAACACCACCTCATTCCGATGCCTCCAGATACACCAGAAAACCAAAATGATAGCCGTCCACATATCCCTCCTTGCAGATCTGGTGCAACTGAGCGAGGTCCACCAGGGCACAACCTCCGTGTCCACGCCGGGTATCCACTCCAGCTTGCCCCATCGTGCTAGCACCCAAGCCCATACCTCACGAGAGACCACGCAACCAAGCAGGAGGTGCTGGAGCGTCTCCTGGTCCTGGTCGCAAAGGGGGCAAGCGGCCGGCCTTGGCAAGCCGCGCCGCTGGAGCCTATCCGCCGTCCAACATCTGTTGCGAGACACCAACCAAGCGAAGAACTTGCAGCTATACGGCTCCCTTGAGCGCCAAATCTCCGAAGCAATCGGCGCCACCACGGTCCCAGCAAAGAAAGCAGAGTATGCCGACTTCGCGGAGAATAACCGATCCGTCGACCAGCGCCACACAAAGGCGTCCTCTTGCTCAGGTACCAGTGTGTAACCAGCGAGGATGCCCCACAAGTGAAAGAACTCTCCCACTGCAGCGGGACTTAGGTCTGGTCCGCAATCCCGCAGCCACTCACCGGCCAGACCATCCTTGACCGAGCAGACCTTGGCCTTCCGGGCTGGGATCATGGCCATCAAGTTGGGCGCATGGTCCACCACCCCGGCGCCCTGTAGCCAGCGATCCTTCCAGAACAAGGCTCTCTCGCCGTTACCCACAACGACCGCCGTCGCAGACTCAAAAAGGGCTCGGGCCAGGGCGGGGATCTGGAGGTCGAACTCCGCCCAGGCCTTGGACATGTCAACTCGCTGCAACCATGCCCAACGGCAGCGTAGAGCAAGGTTGAGCAGCTGGAGGTTTGGGAGACCCAGCCCGCCACAAGATTTAGGGGAGGTCACCTTGTCCCATGCCACCAAGAAGTGGCCGCCACTGACGTCCGCCATCCCCTTCCACATGAAACCACGGCAGATCTTCTTGAGGGCTTGCAACGACTTAGCGGGAATATCCAAAGACATCATCGCGTGAATCGGAATGGTGCTGAGCGTAGTCTGGACCAGAATCGTCTACCCCCCGTGGTTAAGCAACCGGGCACTCCACAAAGGCAGCCTGCTAGCCGCACTCTCCACCACTGGCTGAAGCTGGGCCGCAGAAACCTTGCGCAGCCCCAAGGGGAGGCCCAAATACTTGCAAGGCCACCCCTCCACTGAGCATTGCAGAATCGACTGCGCCAGCTCCACCTAGTCCATGGTACAACTGATGGGATGAATGGAGCACGTGGTACGGTTGGTGCGAAGACCCGAGGCCTCCCCGAAGTCCTCCACCACTGCAGCACATGCTAACAAGTCCACCTTCTCCGGCTTGATGAAAGTCACCACATCATCCGCGTACAACGATGTATGGTGGAGGAGACCACGTGGGGCAAGCCGAGAGAGGAGTCCCTCAGAGTTAAAAAATTCTTATTATTTTCTATAATGGGTGCATATGCACGCGTGTGCCAAAACGGCACCTCCGAACTTGAGGCCCCTATATACTCCCTCCCTCCCTCCCATGGAAAACGTCAGAGCGACCGTCTATTCATTTTTAACTTTTACAGAAAACTCCATAAGAATTTAATTCTTCTCCGTAAACCGCGTTCGTCCTCCCCGACCGTCCCTTGCCGCCGTATGCAGCACCGCCGCCGTCCACTCCCTCGCGGAAGGCGGGCGACCTCTGCCGCTTGTGCTGGCCTGGCCGGTGGGGCGTAGAGGAGCTCCCGCCCGACTCGGCCTGCACCCACCAACCGACTCCGCCACACCCACGTCCAGCTCGCGGCCGCCAGCTCCCTCTCGGAGGGAGGAGCCCCTATGCAGAGGAGCTCCCGCCCGACTTGGCCTGACCCCAGCCGCCTCCTCCACTCCGACGTCCTGCTGCAGTCGCTCGCCCACCTTCGACTGCATCGCTCGCCTTGCCGGAGCAGACTCGCGCGGAGGAGACCACCGGCCTTCACAGCTCCCGCCTGACTCGGCAGTTCGCAGCTTGTAGAAGAGGACCTCAATGGTCGGGCATCATCTCGCAGAAGCAACAACTGCAATTAATTTTAATCGTGACATGAAACATGAGACATAAAGCATGAGGCATGAGACATGAGACATGTGACTAGCAATTCCTCTGTCGAACACGAGACATGCGACACGTAAACCATTTAATCACGACTCCATGCCAACAAATCGATCTCACACACTAGAGCAAACACACAGAAGGCAAGGAACACCACTGGCACTACCTCTCCGGTTATCTCTATCTCAAGCATGGCATGATTTCCTATCCACATTGTGTATTCAGTTTCATGAAAGTGTGAACTTGCTTTAGAGCATCTCTAACAGAGCCCGTAAATCTCGTCGGAACCAAACTTTTCCGGCGGATTTACGGGTTCAGGCCGAAACTGGCACCGATCAGCGCCCCAAAAAGTGGGCCGGCCCGAATCGGAAGTTCAGGGGCCCGAACAACTCCCCGCACGGCCCCTATTAAAAGGGTTCGCGGAGGGGAGTTCGGTTCGAAAACCCTACTCCCCTCCGCCGTCTCCTCTCCCTCCGCCGCCGACAGTCCCCCGCTCCGACGAGCAATCCACGCGCGGCCAGCCACCAATCCTCCACCCGCCGCCGCGCGATGGCCTTCCGTGGAGGTGCGGGCAGCCGAGCCGCGGGTTCGGGCTGCGGCGATTCGCCGCCGCGTCCGCCCGTATTCCGCAGCAAGGCGGAGCAGCGGAAGTGGAACCGCGGCGAGGGCGCGCGCAAAAGGAGCGCTCGCCGGTGGACCAACTGGGGGCTCACGCCCCTAGGGAAGCTCGCCCGCTACGGCAACCAGGCCGAGAGCTCCTCCTCCGGGCAGTCGAGCCGCGCACCGCGGCTGCCCGTGGCGGCGAGATTCAAGGAGGAGGAGCTCGTCCCCGCTCGATCTCCAACCTTCTCCGCCGGGGACTATGTCCACGGCAGCGACAAGGAAGAGGCGTTGTTGGCGCAGACATTCGCCATCAGCGAGGCGGAGGCGAGGGCCCGCTTCCGCCGGGAGGAGGCCGACGCCGTCCGCCAGGTATGGGAGTACGAGGCGGCCTGCCGGGAGGCCCGCGTCCGCAAGGTCAAGCTCGAAATAGTCGAGCTTGACAAGGAGGACGCATGAAGACGTCACACCGCCGACGATCTCCGCCAGCATCGGCACCGCCACGCGCGCCATAGCTAGTAGGCCGCATTTTGCTCATTTACCTAGGTTATTAGGTTGCCAGTGACAAACAATGATCATCGCTAGTAGTAATGTCAATTCCCCGCACTATGTAAGTATCTATTTCATCTATGAACTATGATCATCGTCTAAAATTACCCGCGCCAATTCGAATTCCTGTTTTCAGTTTTATTTTTACGGGTTATATTCTGCGCCGGAGCTAATTTCGTCAGAACTTGCGTTTTCGGTGAACTGAACTCGCGTTTTTCGGCCGTTTGCATTTTTTCGGTCTGTGTTAGAGATGCTCTTACAAATCATGGCAGTGCAAGCAGGTTCATTTTCAGTTTCAGCTATTCCTTGCCAGTATTCCTTGCCAGGCGACCTATTCAAACTTGCACTGCACTAGCTGGAAGCAATGGCCAACACACTGTTGTTTTTCTAACAATTTATCAATATAATGCTAAGCAAGTTACTCCACACTCTGGTTTCAGTACTACAGTAGCATAATCTGAGCCAAACATAACACAAGGTAGCAGTACATATGGAACTAGGAAGAAGATACGTCGGAAATGGTGAATGGAACCTGGGTACGCGCGCACCCGTTTACGAAAAGTTCAAAATAATGCTATTTAAAAGTTTCAAAAAATGTGAAGTAAAATTTTGCATGTATATACTATGTTGATACTTACTCGTGTGTGTTTTCACGGAAAAATACCATTGTATGTGACCTACACAAAAATGACAAAATGCAAATTCCTATTCATGTGAATAGTACAAATTCCTGTTCACTATTCTCATTTGGATATTTTGTCATTTTTATGCAGGCCACACACAATGGTATTTTTTCGTGAAAACTTACACGAATAAGTATCAACATAATATGTACATGCAAAAATTTACTTCACATTTTTTTGAAATTTTTTAAACTTTTCGTAAACGGGTGCGCGCGCACCCAGGTTCCAAACGTCCGGGTCCGAAGATACGTATACTTCCTTATAAGAGACTTGTCACCCTCAGCTAGCGAAGCAGCCTCGGTCCAGACTTGTCACCCTCGTCCCCTTGTTTGGAGTGAAAGATTGCTGCACTAGCCAATTGAACCAAAAGTCCGAACTAATGGAAAGAGACTAGGCAGTGTATTTATATTCAACACTCCCCCTCACGTCTAGGCTATTTTAGTCCTTAGCGTGGGTTCGGTGTGGGCCGCAGAATCTTTTTTGTTTTGTTTTTTAAAACTGCGTGAGCAGGATCTTAAACTTGAAACCTCTTGGCTCTGATACCATGAAAAATTGCTGCACTAGCCAATTGAACCAAAAGTCCGAACTAATGAAAAGAGACTAGGCAGTGTATTTATATTCAACATGGAGAACACCGGTGACTATCCGCTCGGTTGCTCCAACACCTACCAAACAAATGAAAACATTGCAATTACCATCAACGAATTGCAGCTAAGGTGCACTTCCAACACAACATAAAACAATTCAACATGTAGTATTCATTCATTCAATGGTACCAATTCAACATGAAACAATTCAGCAACAATTTTTCATATCTGCTTCCCTACAGCCAATTCTTCCTGGGCATTTCTCGGGCCGGGCCGGGCTTCGGGCTGGCCCGAAAAAAGCCCGACGGGAAATCCTTGGCCCGAGCCCGGCCCGGCCCGACCAACTTTCAGCAAATTTCGGCCCGAGCCCGGCCCGCGGCCCGAAAAAGCCCGAATATTTCCGGGCTGGCCCGCCGGCCCGGTCTAATGGTAATTTGCTTTTTCCTGTGGCCCGAGCCCGGCCCGATTTAGTTACGGGCTGAAGAATGTTGGCCCGAGCCCGGCCCGATAAAGAGAAAAAGCCCGGCCCGGCCCGGGATTTTCGGGCCGGGTCGGGTCGGGCCGTTCGGGCCGGGCTTCCCATGCCCAGGTATACAGCCAATGTACGCAACCAATTCAACATGAAACAAAATTACTCCCTCCGTCCCACGGATATTGTCGGACAGCTAATAGAAATGAAGTTTTACAACGCCCTATGAATTTAATTCTTCTCCAACGGAGTCCTAACTTCTGAAATTAAACCATCGAACAATATTAGACGTTCTACAATTTGCATGAATCGATCTGCCAATATGTTACTCTGCTAATATGCAAATATGTTACTCTGCTAATCTCTGCAACTATCCTGCTGTTCAAATCTCTCCCGTAATTTCTATAATCGTGTGAAGATAAAAGAATACAAAAATTCTTCACTTGACACTTGACAGCAGAGACAAACATCAGAACACAGGTAGAAGCAAGCAGGTATGACCATTGCAGAAGACATAGCTCACAGGAGAATACATTGTTGTACTAGGATTACCTCCTCTTCCTGTTTGCTTTGGCCTTAGTCTCTGTTAGGTTCTCGCTCTGGTTCTCCATTTTCTTTGAAGTTGCAACTGGCTGGGGTCAGGGGCGGGTCTAGATGTTGCGCCGAGTGGCCCGGGTGTGCACCCAGAAGTTGGATACGCAATGTCGCGGAAGGTGAAGAACCACTCCCAGATCCTGTCCATGACGGTGGCCTTCTCCTCTCCCTTATCGGTGACGACGGACCGATGGTGAAGAAAGATAATGGTGACCTGGAGTTCCTCCCCGCCGTTGGGGATCATATCGACCA
The DNA here is from genome assembly GCF_022539505.1 of Lolium rigidum. NCBI lineage: Eukaryota > Viridiplantae > Streptophyta > Magnoliopsida > Poales > Poaceae > Lolium > Lolium rigidum. The sequence goes on from NC_061508.1 coordinate 348,067,837, forward strand.
GTGTTGCTTCCAGATCAAGAAAGACGGCGTGGGGAAGCAAGAGAGCGGCATTGTATTATACAAAAAAAATCCAATCTTGGGCAGAAAAATCTAACCTTCGCAGTGTGGGGTATCCAGATGGGGGAGGGGAGCGGCTCGGGTGAGCTAGAAGGTGGACGAGAGCAGCGAGGTCGAGCCATACGGCGGCGCTGGACGGCGGAGGGGGAGCAGCGCCGGGGTTGTGCGCGGCGTGCAAGCGGGGTGAGCGGAGCGAGCGAGAGGAAGAAGACAGGTGAACTGCTGGGCTTGTCGGGATTTCGCCGAGGATTTTTTTCGCAAAACGCCCCGTCCGACACTTTTCGTGGGACGGAGGGAGTATATACATATTAAAAGAACAAACATTGTGTCAATCAATCTCCTATCCCATAGTGTCTTACCTTTTTTACCGCTGATCTCCCCAAGCTGTTATATTAGCCGACATTGTCGCTTGGGACTATTATATTTCCTTTCTTTCACTCATTCTATCGTTTCATGGAGGGCTCGGGCATCCGATGCACATGCTTCTCGGTACCGCCATGTACCGTTATTACAAGCCGTTGGCCTAGCTAATCTTTTGCTACTATGCAAGTATGTTACTTAACATGACACTAAATGTTTTTATGTGACTAAATAGATCTAAAGATTCATTACATGTTTATACTAAACTTTTTAATTTTTTAATAACCGAGCTTCTAGTTAACTGTGTCATGTTTTTATGGATATATCCTATGATACTATAACGTAAAAAGTCTAAAATTTTTCATGTATAATAAGGTATGCAATGATATTCAATTTTAATACTTATTATTATAGATACAATACCAAAACTGTAGTTTAAGAAGAATACTTTTACCACAAATCAGGTATACATTACATAATGAAATACAATTATAATACTTATTATTATAAATAAATTGCAAAATGGCATACAATTTTAATGGTTATTATTTAATTTTGGGTGTTCAAGAAATCCATTTGTTATATTGGGTCTCATCATAAATCTAAACAAACAAATATTTCCATACCATTCCGTCTATTAATTTATATATGCCCTTGATGTACTATAATTTGTGGGCGTGTAAATATCTCACTAGTGGAAAACAGGGCTTCCGTGGGAGCCTTTTGTCGCGGGCGCGCATGCACCCGCGACAAATGGCCTGGCCACGTCGCCCCGAAACCATGTGGAGCGGGCAGGTCCTTTTGTCGCGCCCTTTTGGCGCGGGCCGTATTACGACCCACGACAAAAGGGGTCTGAGGGCTGGCGCCTCCTGTCGGCACCCCTTTTGTCGCGGGTCGTAATACGGCCCGCGACAAAAGGGCCATGCCTATATATATAGAAGCCCAGCCCACCCCACCTCATTTTTTCCTTGGTGGTGAAGGTGGAGGTGTATGCTAGCTCATTTTTTCTACATGTGCACAAGAGGTGTTTGATGGAATGCTTGTGAGAGGGATGCCACTTGGTTTTATTTGATAAGATTTCTCCTTTTTTTGATCCTAAAAGGTTAGCAACTATTTTCTCGACTATATATATGCATAGTCCGTACAATACTAATTTTAGCAAGGTGATTGCATCTGATACATATATAATTATACTTATGATGCAGATGAGTCATCCATGGATGTACGGTAACCGATGTGCCCCCGCTTTCAGAGAGGGCGTGAATTCTTTCCTGCTTGTGGTCGAGGCCAACAAGTCGAAGCAAGGTTTTATGTGCTGTCCATGTCTAAAATGTAAGAACGGGAAGGATTACTGTTGCTCAAGAGACATTAAGAGCCACCTGCTTCGGTTTGGATTCATGTCCAACTATAATATTTGGACCAAGCACGGAGAAGAAGGGGTTATGATGGAAGACGGCGATGAGGAAGAAGATAATGATGACCAGTACCGATCTATGTTCTCTGAATGCTTTGATACCGCAATGGACGACAATGAAGAAGAAGGAGGTGAAGAACAGGCATCAGATGATCCTGTTGATGATGATCTTCGTCGGGCCATTTCTGATGCAAGAAGAGACTGTGGCACGGATAAGGAGAGGTTGCAGTTCGACAAGATGTTAGAGGACCACCACAAATTGTTGTACCCAGGTTGTGAAGATGGGCATAGAAAGCTGGGTAGCATATTGGAATTGCTGAAATGGAAGGCAGAGGTCGGTGTGACTGACTCGGGATTTGAGAAATTGATGATAATATTAAAGAAGTCTGTTTCCAAGAAATAATGAATTGCCCGTCGGTACATATGAAGCAAAGAAGCTTGTCCGCCCTCTAGGATTAGATGTGCGGAAGATACATGCATGCATTAATGACTGTATCCTCTACCGTGGTGAGAAGTACGAGAATTTGAATAAATGTCCGATATGTGGTGCATTGCGGTATAAGATCAGAAAAGATGACCCTGGTGATGTTGAGGGCGAGCCACCCAGGAACAGCAGCGTGGCCGACTCGGAGGCCCCTACTACACGGATGATAGATGGCGGTCCTGGCGACCCCGTGGATGGAATCAAGGAGCAAACACCTTGTGATCTCTTTGTGGTGTTCAGGAACATGTCTGTTAAGGTGGCGGTCGGCTATGTCTTACCTGCATTTGGACCTGCAGGTGAGCCGGCAACATGGCATTGCAATCAGATTCCAGCTGGCTATGCTCGTGTCGGGGTGGATTCAGTTGTACCGTCGTGGGAGACATTGGAGCTCGAAATCCCTGGAGGTGATGGGGGGCTTACACTCAGAGGTGTCGGGAGAAACCATTCTCCGGGAAAAGAAGAACATCAGGCTGCCGAGCTGGGTAGCCCCTAGTACCAGTCGTCCGAGCAGGTCACCATCACCTCCTCCAAATGATCGCAGGCCACCATCACCTCCTCCTACTGATCACATGTCGCCACCATCACCCCATGGGTACGACGTCGACCACGACATCTGTAGTCCATCTCCATCTCCAGCGCCGCCGCCTCCGCCCACTAAGACTCGGAATGCACCCTACCGGAAGCATTTCAAGAGTCCTGTTCGCAAGTTGTCGCCCCTCCCAAAAGTACCAAAGGTTCCTCCCCCCCGTCCTTGGGATCTTACTGTCGAGGAAAATGCGGCCGCTGTTGCGAAACACAACTATGATCATTTCCATAAGCCAAAACCTCCAGCGCCAGAGCCATACACAGAGAAGCAAATAGCATATGCTACTACTTTTCGAACACACCGATACGTCTCCAACGTATCGATAATTTCTTATGTTCCATGCTACTTTATTGATGATACCTACATGTTTTATGCACATTATATGTCGTATTTACGCATTTTCCGGAACTAACCTATTAACAAGATGTCTGAAGAGCCGATTGTCGTTTTTCGCTGTTTTTGGTTTCAGAAATCCTAGTAAGGAAATATTCTCGGAATTGGACGAAATCACCGCCCAGGGTCCTATTTTTGCACGGAGCTTCCAGAAGACCGAAGAGATAATGAAGTGGGGCGACGAGGCGCCGCCACCATAGGGCCGCGCGGCCAGAGGGGGGGACCGCGCCGCCCTATGGTGTGGGCCCCTCGTCAGCCCCCCTGACCTACCCTTCTGCCTACTTAAAGCCCCCGTCGCGAAAACCCCAGTACCGAGAGGCACGATACGGAAAACCTTCCAGAGACGCCGCCGCCGCGAATCCCATCTCGGGGGATTCAGGAGATCGCCTCCGGCACCCTGCCGGAGAGGGGATTCATCTCCCGAAGGACTCTTCATCGCCATGATCGCCTCCGGAGTGATGAGTGAGTAGTTCACCCCTGGACCATGGGTGTCAACACCCGGATTTTTAAGTCCGGATGCCTATTATACCATTCATCGCAATCCCAGGAATAATGTTGTTGCGAGATATAATAGCTAAGTATCACAGTCATTATTTATTACAACTCAATAGGTCTTACAACTTGAATCACATGATCCATATTACACAAATAGTTGATCTATTGATCAACGAACAAACACAAGTTCAATGCGGAAGCGTAAAGATAAAGGGACTCTGTAGTCCACGAGCCAACGCTTGACGTAGAAAGCTCCTAGTTATCATAGGCGTCCTGCTGGTCATCCTCGCGGTAGTTCTGTTCATCATCGTACTCTGGCCATTTGAATAGCCAGGGACAAAGCCGTAAGTACTTTAAGTACTTGCAAACTAATACCAATGTAAAATGCTAGCTCTTGGAATTAAACTCTATTTTTACTTGCATAAGCCATGTTTTAGTTTATGAGTAGTGGAGCATGTACTAGCTATTCAAGTGGGAACATTAGTGTCATTCCCACACAAGGATTGTCATTCTACCAAATCACCAAGTCACCATTCATATTCATGAAAGTTTTCAAAAGACTGACACAGGAAATTGTATGGCCTTTCCAATCGTCCGTAACCGTGAACACGGCTATTCGAATAGATTGACACTCTGCAGAGGTTGCACACTTGTGCCACAACATTTGATTACATCCGTCGGAATAACTCCGAGTCACCGTAACACAGTACGCGGATCATCAACCCTAACCTTTCACTTATAAACCCTAGTATGAGCACCTCTCCCCATGAGCTTGGCCTCCCGGTGAAAACCAACTGTTAACCCGGGAACCGCACGGGGCTTGGCCGTACAATTTCACCTCAATTCACATCTTTCTCAACCACGGAGGCAGCCTCGGCGTAACCCCTATGATGTGTGTTCGGAGGGAACCCATACTAAGATGTATAAACTTCCGGTTAAGCCCTACCCATAATCAGGTATTGTGGGGGTACTTGTATTTGGAAAGGTATCGCATTCAAACCAATATCGAGGTTTTATCAAAAATCACTATCTTCTCTTTGTCACATTCACTTCACAACTATCAATGGGATTTTATCAAAAATCACCATCTTCTCTTGGTCACCTTCAACTTCAAGACTTTCAATGGAATGCCTCACCCTTCCAAGGTTTCAATTTCACATGTTCCCATCTAGAGTAGTCAAGTTTTAGTATTTTCGCACTAGCACTAATCATGAGGGGTGCTACATTGCTTGCCATCTATAGGACTAGCTTTGCTACTCTAATAGTTTTGTTCAACTATACCATTTGAATAACTCATTTGAAAAACACAACAAGTAAGACTTGTAGGGTAAACAAATAGGATAAGCTTGTAAGAAGGTAGATAAAAAAAAATCATGGTGCCTTGCCCAAGGTGGGCTTTGCACTTTGCAAGAGTATTATCTTGCCTTGGTAGTTCTCAAGGTTCTCTTCTTCCTCTTCCTGGTAGAATTCTCCTTCCTCTTGGTAATTGCCGGTACTAGCGTCTAAATTTGAATACAAGGTATAATCACTAAACAAGCTCAAAGTCTATGCTAAGCACATCATTATCTCACACAAGCTATGCTAAGCACACTCATAAAATAATTAGGTGCATTGGTTGTCTTTATTAAAGAAAATAATTTCCTCTCATTACATATGTAATTAATAATATTCATTTAGTTCTTGAGAAAATAATTTCCTCTCATTGAAATCTTCTTAAGATTTAACTCCTCAGATAATCATATATGAAATTCATATTGACCTAAGTCAAGTATTCATTATCATTATTTGAGAAAGTGATTTAAATGAGATAATTCACCTCATACTATTTTATAATTCCTCAAATGATTTAAATCTCCAAAAATTCATATAGGAGTGTTTGAACCAGAGGTGCAAACATCTCATGAACTCATTTGGGGACAAGATTTAAATGAAGGGAAATCCTCCATATGATTTACATAATAAATTTGGGACAATATCACTTACTAAACTAGCCATATTGTCCATTAATTAATCTAGGGCATGATCATGCAAAGTGACCACACCATTTTATTGCATAATCAATTAGTGTAAGTCATTTGTGAGTTATAGGAATTTGAATTGTTCAAATATCTATTTTATTTGATTTTTAATAATTATTCTAAGGCAGAAAAGTCCCTGCCTTGTTCATTTTCCCATTTTAACTCTATAATAGATCTAGGGTTCAAACCAGTGGCATTGTGTAGATAATTTCTTAAGCTTTCTAAATATATAAAGTTTGTTAAATTTGGCCAAGCCAAACAGTTTCTATGAATTTTCAAAGTTGGGTCCAGTATTGAATTCAAACAAAATTGTTTAAACGAAATTTGAATTAATTAGGCCGGCGGGAACACTAACTGGGCCAGATTCAAAACGCAACGGCCCAACCTAGCCCAGTCCAGCCCAACCACGGTCCACGTGACGCGCGGCGCGCCGACGAGGTGGGGTCCGCCGTCGGCGACGTGTAACACCGAAACGGTATGGGCGTGTGCGGCGCGTTGGATCGAATCGAATCCAACGGCCGAGGTTCATCGTCACGACGGCGAGAGGGAGTTCGCCGGCGACTCGGGTAGGGGTCGGAGAGCTCACCGTGGCTCCGGCTAGGGTGGGCGGTGGGCTCGACGAAGGTGTAGACGACGGCGATGCAGCCTGTAGCAGTGGCGGCTCCAGGGGCGGCTCCAATCGACGGCGATTTCACCAGGGCTTCCGCGGCTCCGATCGCTCGATTGAGCTTGCTCCGGCGACGATTTAGGTGGCTAGCAGTGCTGGGCGAAGCGGTGATGAGTGGTGGTCATGGTGGTGTGCTTGGTTTGGTCCGAGAGGCCTCCTTTTATAGGCGAGTGAGGTGCCGTGGGTGCTGCGGCGAGGTCGACAATGGCGCGGCCGTTCCGGGGTCTAGGGGGCTAGGCGACGACGGGGTCGTGTTCACGACGTCACCACGGTCCTACGAGCGTCAATGGCGCAGTCAAGGGACGGCGTACGGTGGTCGGGCGCTGTGCTTGTGCCCGCGCGGCCGTGGCGGGCGCGTTGGTCCTCTCCGGCGACGGTAGGGGCTAGGGGATGACGAGAGCATGTCCGGCGAGCTCCGCGTGGCGAGGAAGGTACCAGGGCGCGCGGGTTTGGTCTGGGTACGGCGAGGTACTGCGAGCGACGCGTGGCCGTGTCGCGCGCGGCCGTGCACGGTGACGTCGCCCATGCCGCTCGCGGCGCGCCAGGGACGTCGTGGGCGCGCGTCGTCCGGCGGTTCGTGGCGTCGTCCTCGCGACCAGCGGCGGATACGGGGTGATCTCCGGGATCCTTGGCGAGCTACTGGGCATGGTGGTCGTGGCGATCGTGGAGGGAAAGAGGGGGGAAGGTGTCGAGGTGCGACATGGCCGGCATGGCCATGTCCACGCCATGTCTGGCCTTCCCTTGGTGTTTCTTTGGCATGGGCTTGGTGTGGTGGTGTCTGGTGGTCATTGCTAGGGCTGGTGGTGATCAAGAATCGGTCTGGTTTGATCAAATTCAACAAGTGGGATGATCTTATTTGTCATTAAAAAGTCTCTACTTTGCTTGATCCTAGCTCTTGATCCAAGATGAATTTGGTGTAGTCTCCTTTACAAAAGTTGTTCATTTTAGTGTGTACTTGGATGACATGCAAAGAGTTGGATGTGTTTAGTTTAGAAATTTGGAAATATAGAGGCTCAAAGTGATGACCAGATTATAATTGTCAAAAATGACCATTATCTTATGTGAGCATATTTAATTCTTGGCTTTGGTTTAATTTGTGTTTCTTTGATTGTCAAAGTTGTAATAACTATTTAATATCATATTACAACTAATAGTGAAGACCAATTGGGTCTAGGGTCAAATTTTATAAAAATAGCATGGTCCTATGTTAGGGTTTTTAGGGTTTTCTTCTTATTTGATTTCTTTCTCTTTTTCATTTATTTGTTTGGTGATCATTATTGGTTCACTCTAAGGTGGTAGAGTTTATCACATACACAAAATAACACTCATCATGGCATAGCACTCAAAATGCACAAGTCCTATGCATGGTACTATATGAAATTTGAAAAGTTTTTGTTGGTTCTCAAATTTGGATAATTGCACTTGTTCTTCTTCCTTTATTTGAAATTTGAGGTGTTACAAACCCTTCCCCCTTACAAAAGATCTCGTCCCGAGATCTAGAAGAAAAACAGTCTAGAGGTTGAAGAGATCTGGGTACTCCTTCTTCATATCTTCTTCCCGCTCCCAAGTGGCTTCATCTTCGGTATGATTGCTCCACTGGATCTTCAGAAACTTGATGCTTCGGGTGCGGGTGGTTCGGTATGCCTCTTCCAAGATGCGAATCGGCACTTCGCGGTAGGTAAGGTCGTGATTGATATCCACCGAACGGTGGTCGATGTTCTTGAATACCTCGGTCTTCTCTGGCACTTCTAAGCACTTCCGGAGGAGTGAGATGTGGAACACGTTGTGCACAGCCGCCATTTCTTCTGGTAGCTCTAGTTGATAGGAGACTTCTCCTCGGCGGCTGAGAACTTTCAAAGGTCCGACATACCGGGGTGCAAGCTTCCCTTTGAGTTGGAAACGCTGCATTCCCTTCAGGGGTGATACCTTGAGATAGACAAAATCTCCGACCTCAAAGGTCATCTCTCGGCGTCTCTTGTCGGCGTAGCTCTTCTGGCGGGATTGGGCGGTCTTGAGGTACTCTCGGATCTTGTGCACCTTCTCTTCTGCTTCTCGAAGCACGTCAGGTCCAAAGACTTGGCTCTCTCCGACTTCGGACCAATTCAGGGGGGTACGGCATTTCCTTCCGTACAGGGCTTCGAAGGGGGCCATCTGTAGACTGGCTTGGTAGCTGTTGTTGTAAGAGAATTCTGCGTAGGGCGAGCAGTCCTCCCACTTGGATCCATATTCCAGGACGCGAGCTCTCGGCATGTCCTCCAGTATCTGGTTGACTCTCTCGGTCTGTCCATCAGTCTGCGGGTGATAGGCAGTGCTGAAATTCAGACGAGTTCCTAATCCTTCATGCACCTTCTGCCAGAATCTTGAGGTGAATTGTGAACCTCTATCTGACACTATCGACTTTGGGGTTCCGTGTAGGGCGACTATTCTGGAGATGTACAGCTCCGCTAACTTTGGGCCTTGGTAGGTGGTCTTGACAGCAATGAAGTGGGCTACCTTGGTCAATCTATCAACAACTACCCAGATGGAATCATTTCCCTTGCTGGATTTGGGCAGGCCGGTGATAAAGTCCATTCCTACGGAGTCCCACTTCCATTCGGGAATCTGTAGTGGCTGCAGCAGTCCTGCTGGTCGCTGATGTTCGGCTTTGACTCGTTGACAGATGTCGCACTTGGCGATGTAGCTTCCAATCTCCCTCTTCATTCCATGCCACCAGAACTGTTCCTTCAAATCCTGGTACATCTTGGTACCGCCGGGGTGGATAGAGTATAAGGTGTCATGGGCTTCCTTCAGAATAACTTGCTTCAACTCTGAGTCCGACGGTACACACAGACGTCCGTTGTACCACAGGACTCCTTCTTCATCAGTGGTGAATCCCGGGGCTTTCCCCGCAGCTATCTGCTTCTTGATCCCTTCAATGCTGGCATTGCCCTTCTGGGCTTCCTTGATCTGACCAATCAAGGTGGGTTGTAGCTCTATACTAGCTAGAAATCCTTTACTGACTAACTCCATTCTAAACTGCTCGAACTCTTGGTGTAAGCTGGGTTGTTCTTCTGCTATCATTGAGTTTAGCTGACATGGCAGTCTACTCAATGCATCCGCTACCACATTGGCCTTGCCGGGGTGGTAGTGGATCTCCATATCATAGTCCTTGATCAACTCTAACCATCTCCGCTGCCTCATATTCAGCTCCTTCTGGGTGAAGATATACTTCAGGCTCTTGTGATCAGAATAGATCTCGCAGCGATTACCCATGAGGTAATGGCGCCACACCTTCAGTGCTAAAACTACGGCTGCGAGTTCAAGGTCATGGGTGGGATAGTTCTGCTCATGCTGCTTCAGTTGCCGGGACAGATAAGATATCACCTTTCCTTCCTGCATCAGCACACATCCAAGACCAATCTTGGATGCATCGCAGTAAACGTCAAAGGGTTTGGTGATATCCGGCATGATCAGGATTGGGGCTGTGGTCAGTCTAAGCTTGAGTTGTTGAAAACTCTCTTCACACTTCTCCGTCCATTCGAACTTCTTGTCTTTCTTTAACAACTGGGTCATGGGTCGAGCGATGCTCGAAAAGCCTTCTACAAATCTGCGGTAATATCCAGCTAATCCAAGAAAAGCGCGGACCTCGGTCTGGGTGGTTGGGGCTTTCCATTCTGCAACAGTCTTGATTTTGGCGGGATCTACGGCAATTCCTCCTGCAGACAAGATATGTCCCAGGAATCCTACTTCCTTCAGCCAAAATTCACATTTGCTGAACTTAGCATACAACTTATGCTCTCTAAGGGTCTCCAGGACAGCTTCTAGGTGTTGCTCATGTTCTTCCTCGGACTTGGAGTAGATTAGGATGTCATCGATGAAAACGACAACAAACTTATCCAGGAAGTTCATGAAGATCTTATTCATGAGGTTCATGAAATAAGCGCGGGCATTGGTCAATCCAAATGACATGACATTGTACTCGTACAATCCATATCTGGTGGTGAAGGCAGTTTTGGGAATGTCAGATGCACGAATCTTCAGCTGGTGGTATCCAGTCCTGAGGTCAATCTTCGAGAATACTACAGCACCGGTTAGCTGGTCAAACAGGTCTTCGATCTTGGGCAAGGGGTACTTGTTCTTGATGGTGACATCGTTAAGCTTACGGTAGTCCGTACATAAACGACTGGCACCATCCTTCTTATCCACAAACAACACTGGGGATCTCCATGGTGACGCACTCGGTCGAATCAGACCTTTGGCTAACAGTTCATCCAGTTGCTTCTTCAGCTCCACAAGCTCTGCTGGGTTCATGCTATAGGCTCTCTGGGCTATGGGTCCGGTTCCGGGAATTAACTCGATGATGAACTCGATATCCCGATCTGGGGGCATACCGGGTAAACCTTCGGGAAACACATCGGGGTATCGACAAACGACCCCGATCTGATCCAAAGTTGGCTTGGTTAAACTCGGTTGCGGGTAAATTTTACGGGTAGCGGTTCGAGACATGTTCTACTATAATACCGGTGCTATCTGGTCATGGTGATGGCTTTCTTTGCACAATCAATCATTCCATGATGCTTGGCCATCCAATCCATACCTAGCACTACCTCCAAACCTTTGGTTCCCGAATTATCAGATTGGCATAGAATTCTACCTCATGTATTTTGATGGGTACATTTTTACGGAATTTTCGGCTTTAGTGGTTGATCCGGGATTTGCACTATCATGACGTGTTTCAAGCCGATAGGTTGAATTTTACTTGTTGATGCAAAGTCTTCGGTGACAAAAGAATGAGATGCTCCGGAATCAAACAACACTCGGCAGGTACTGAGTTGACAGGAAACATACCCAAGACAACGTCCGGTGCTTCCTGGGCTTCTTCTGCCTCCATGTGAAAGAGACGGCCGTTGCGGTTGTTGGGGTTGTTGGGGGCGAACTTCTTTCCGGTAGAGACGCGGCGTTGCTGCTGAGCAGGTGCAGGGGTGTTGCCGGCGAGCTTGGCAAGCCTCTTGGGGCACTCGTTGGAGTAGTGTCCCACTATACCGCACTCATAACAAGTGATAGTGGACTTGTCCTTGTTGGCGACCGGAATGGCGTTGCTCCCAGTCCTTGGAGCGGTGTTGGTGTTGCTGGTATTGGTGTTGGGGGCTCGCATTGGTGCGCGGTTGAAGTTGTTGGTGTTGTTCTGGTAGTTGTGGTTGTTGTTGTGGTGGCCTCCTGGCCTGGGGTTTCCTCCACTCCGGTTCTGGAATCCGGGGCGTGAAGTCTGCATCTGGGGCTTAGTGTTTCTGGGGGCAAAACCTCCGCTTGAGCTGGGGCGATACTTGGGAGTATGGCTGGGCCCACTCTGGTGCATCATGCGGCGTTTGCGGTTTTCATTGGCTTGGTTCAACTTGCCCTCCATCTGGATGGCGGAGTCAACAAGGGCTTCAAGGTCTGCAAAGGGGATGTTGACTAGGACCGTCTGCATCTCATCATGCAATCCGTTCAGAAATCTCTCTTGCCGCTTCTCAGTGGTGTCGGTCTCATCGGGGCGTACCTTGACAAGGTAAGGAACCTGTCGCGGTATTCTACCACCGTCATCCTTCCTTGCTTCGGTTCGCGGAATTCATCCCGCATCTTCTTGATGAGACCCGGGGGCACATGGTACTTGCTGAACTTGAGCTTGAAATCTGCCCAAGTCATGACTTGACCTCCGTTCATGGCACGGTGCTCGGTCCACCGAGCTCGGGCTGGTCTGGCAAGGTAGTGGGTTGCAAACAGGACCTTCTCATTGGCTTCGACTCCGGCGACTTCCAAGTTGTTCTCCATAGTCCGAAGCCAGTCGTCGGCGTCGAGGGGTTCTTCAGTCTTGCTAAACACCGGTGGATTGGTGTTCTGGAAGTTCTTGAGTTTGGATCCGGGGTGATCATGATTTCCATGGCCTTGGTGAGCAAGGTTTTGCAGTGCTGCGATGTTGGCTTGACGTTCAGCTCTTTCCGTCTCCCTGTCTTGAAGCAGGGTTTGCAGCAGTTGCATCATGGCGTCGTTGTTGTTGCGATTGGGAGGGGCCATCTGAATATATAGAAGATTATAAGATAAGAGGGAATTGTCTAAAGTTTAATGTTGGATAAATTTAAAACTTGTAAAACTTGAATGCTTTTGATGACAAACACACATTCATTCATTTCACATCACACATTACAAACTAACATTCCACACTTCCATGGTTTTAAGAACCATTCCTCAGACTACGATACAAGAGATAGGAAACACACTCATACCCAGGGTTTTAAGAACCCTTCATGCTACGATACACGGGACGGGATACAACTCACACCTACATACGTGCTCAAGTGTGGCTACCCTCATCCTCAATGTCGATGGGAACGACATCATCAGGTCCTGGCTCCAGGAACGCGTAGTCCTCCTCCTCAGTGAACTCGTCCTCCTCGTAGTCGTCGTCGTCACTCAGAAAGGCGTCTCCTCCTCGAAGGTCAGCACCGGCCTCGTCCTCCTCTATCTCCATCAGCTGCTCCTCCTGAGCCTTGACGGTGGCCTCAAGTGATGCGATCTGGGCGCGAAGGCGTGTAATGGTGACATCCTTCTTCGCGCACTTCAGGCGAAGCTTGTTGCGGTCCCTGGACAGCTGCTTGATGGCATCGCCATGCGTGATCAGTGCGAGGTGAGTCTGGTTCGCGTACGCACGGGAGTTGTCTAACTCCTTCTGAGTGTGGTACAGCATGTAGTCCAGATGCTCAGCGTGGTGCCTCAGCTGTGGGTGCGACTGCAGCTCCATGGGCACACCCATAGCATCACGCCTCACAAGGTGGGCGTAGCGGGACGCAAGTATGCGCACCACGTTCTGTCCACAGAGGCGTGCAAGTGCCTCCTGAAGGCCACGTGCAAGACCATCGAGCCAGTTGCTCTCGCGGAAGGAGAAGAGGATCCTCTCCGAGGTGGGAGGCTCCAGCTTGCCCCTCAAGTCGGCGGTGATGATCCACTGCAACTCGCCTCCGACCTGGTCGTTCACCTCGATCCCGTGGAACTCCGGGTGAGGACGGCCAAGGAAGTCAGAGAGCGCGTTGAGGTCGTGCTCGAAGATCAACTCTCCACCGTTCCCGAGCTGGTAGAACTTGGTGTTGAGGGGTTCATTCGGCTCCATCTGAAAGTGAAATGGAGGAATGAATTAGTGAGTGATTAAGTGTGGCAAACTTTTAAGTATATTTAAACAAGAAAGAGCATGATTTCGCCAATTTAACAAAAAGCCTCAAAGACAAGAGTATGGTAAGTTTTCACAAATATTTGCTTCATTTTGATTTCAAAGTTAAGTTTTTATGAACGCCCATTCTAACTAAGGTTTTCTAAGGTCAAACAATGGCTCTGATACCAACTTGTCAACACCCGGATTTTTAAGTCCGGATGCCTATTATACCATTCATCGCAATCCCAGGAATAATGTTGTTGCGAGATATAATAGCTAAGTATCACAGTCATTATTTATTACAACTCAATAAGTCTTACAACTTGAATCACATGATCCATATTACACAAATAGTTGATCTATTGATCAACGAACAAACACAAGTTCAATGCGGAAGCGTAAAGATAAAGGGACTCTGTAGTCCACAGGCCAACGCTTGACGTCAGAAAGCTCCTAGTTATCATAGGCGTCCTGCTGGTCATCCTCACGATAGTTCTGTTCATCATCGTACTCTGGCCATTTGAATAGCCAGGGACAAAGCCGTAAGTACTTCAGGTACTTGCAAACTAATACCATTGTAAAATGCTAGCTCTTGGAGTTAAGCTCTATTTCTACTTGCATAAGCCATGTTTTAGTTTATGAGTAGTGGAGCATGTACTAGCTATTCAAGTGGGAACATTAGTGTCATTCCCACACAAGGATTGTCATTCTACCAAATCACCAAGTCACCATTCATATTCATGAAAGTTTTCAAAAGACTGACACAGGAAATTGTATGGCCTTTCCAATCGTCCGTAACCGTGAACACGGCTATTCGAATAGATTGACACTCTGCAGAGGTTGCACACTTGTGCCACAACATTTGATTACATCCGTCGGAATAACTCCGAGTCACCGTAACACAGTACGCGGATCATCAACCCTAACCTTTCACTTATAAACCCTAGTATGAGCACCTCTCCCCATGAGCTTGGCCTCCCAGTGAAAACCAACCGTTAACTCTGGGAACCGTACAGGGCTTGGCCGTACAATTTCACCTCAATTCACATCTTTCTCAACCACGGAGGCAGCCTCAGCGTAACCCCTATGATGTGTGTTCAGAGGGAACCCATACTAAGATGTATAAACTTCCAGTTAAGCCCTACCCATAATCAGGTATTGTGGGGGTACTTGTATTTGGAAAGGTATCGCATTCAAACCAATATCAGGGTTTTATCAAAAATCACTATCTTCTCTTTGTCACATTCACTTCACAACTATCAATGGGATTTTATCAAAAATCACCATCTTCTCTTGGTCACCTTCAACTTCAAGACTTTCAATGGAATGCCTCACCCTTCCAAGGTTTCAATTTCACATGTTCCCATCTAGAGTAGTCAAGTTTTAGTATTTTCGCACTAGCACTAATCATGAGGGGTGCTACATTGCTTGCCATCTATAGGACTAGCTTTGCTACTCTAATAGTTTTGTTCAACTATACCATTTGAATAACTCTTTTGAAAAACACAACAAGTAAGACTTGTAGGGTATGTAAATAGGATAAGCTTGTATGCAGATAGATAAGAATCATGGTGCCTTGCCCAAGGTGGGCTTTGCACTTTGCAAGAGTATTATCTTGCCTTGGTAGTTCTCAAGGTTCTCTTCTTCCTCTTCTTGGTAGAATTCTCCTTCCTCTTGGTAATTGCCGGTACTAGCGTCTAAATTTGAATACAAGGTATAATCACTAAACAAGCTCAAAGTCTATGCTAAGCACATCATTATCTCACACAAGCTATGCTAAGCACACTCATAAAATAATTAGGTGCATTGGTTGTCTTTATTAAAGAAAATAATTTCCTCTCATTACATATGTAATTAATAATATTCATTTAGTTCTTGAGAAAATAATTTCCTCTCATTGAAATCTTCTTAAGATTTAACTCCTCGAGATAATCATATATGAAATTCATATTGACCTAAGTCAAGTATTCATTATCATTATTTGAGAAAGTGATTTAAATGAGATAATTCACCTCATACTATTTTATAATTCCTCAAATGATTTAAATCTCCAAAAATTCATATAGGAGTGTTTGAACCAGAGGTGCAAACATCTCATGAACTCATTTGGGGACAAGATTTAAATGAAGGGAAATCCTCCATATGATTTACATAATAAATTTGGGACAATATCACTTACTAAACTAGCCATATTGTCCATTAATTAATCTAGGGCATGATCATGCAAAGTGACCACACCATTTTATTGCATAATCAATTAGTGTAAGTCATTTGTGAGTTATAGGAATTTGAATTGTTCAAATATCTATTTTATTTGATTTTTAATAATTATTCTAAGGCAGAAAAGTCCCTGCCTTGTTCATTTTCCCATTTTAACTCTATAATAGATCTAGGGTTCAAACCAGTGGCATTGTGTAGATAATTTCTTAAGCTTTCTAAATATATAAAGTTTGTTAAATTTGGCCAAGCCAAACAGTTTCTATGAATTTTCAAAGTTGGGTCCAGTATTGAATTCAAACAAAATTGTTTAAACGAAATTTGAATTAATTAGGCCGGCGGGAACACTAACTGGGCCAGATTCAAAACGCAACGGCCCAACCTAGCCCAGTCCAGCCCAACCACGGTCCACAGACGCGCGGCGCGCTGACAGGGTGGGGTCCGCTCGTCAGAGACGTGTAACACCGAAACAGTATGGGCTGCTGCGGCGCGTTGGATCAGAATCCAATCCAACGGCCGAGGTTCATCGTCACGACGGCGAGAGAGGAGTTCGCCGGCGACTCAGGTAGGGGGTCGGAGAGCTCACCGTGGCTCCAGCTAGGGTGGGCAGTGGGCTCGACGAAGGTGTAGACGACGGCGATGCAGCCTGTAGCAGTGGCGGCTCCAGGGGCGGCTCCAATCGACGGCGATTTCACCAGGGCTTCCGCGGCTCCGATCGCTCGATTGAGCTTGCTCCGGCGACGATTTAGGTGGCTAGCAGTGCTGGGCGAAGCGGTGATGAGTGGTGGTCATGGTGGTGTGCTTGGTTTGGTCCAGAGAGGCCTCCTTTTATAGGCGAGTGAGGTGCCGTGGGTGCTGCGGCGAGGTCGACAATGGCGCGGCCGTTCCGGGGGTCTAGGGGGCTAGGCGACGACGGGGTCGTGTTCACGACGTCACCACGGTCCTCTGAGCGTCAATGGCGCAGTCAATGGCGGCGTACGGTGGTCGGGCGCTTGCTTGTACTGGCGCGGCCGTGGCGGGCGCGTTCGTCCTCTCCGGCGACGGTAGGGGCTAGGGGATGACGAGAGCGTGTCCGGCGAGCTCCGCGTGGCGAGCCAAGTACCAGGGCGCGCGGGTTTGGTCTGGGTACGGCGAGGTACGGCGGGCGCCGCGTGGCCGTGCCGCACGGGTCCGTGCACGGCGACGTCACCATGCCGCTCGCGGCGCGCCAGGGACGTCGTGGGCGCGCGTCGTCCGGGCGTTGTCGGCGTCCTCGCGACCAGGGGCGGATACAGGTGATCTCCTGGGATCCTTGGCGATGCGTTGGACACGGTGGTCGTGGCGATCGTGGAGGGAAAGAGAGGGGAAGGTGCCGAGGCGCGACATGGCCGGCATGGCCATGTCCATGCCATGGATGGCCTTCTCCTTGGTTTCTTTGGCATGGGTTCGGTGTATGGGGGTTCCCTGGTCCATGCTAGGGCTGGTGGTGGTCAAGAATTGATCTGGTTTGATCAAATTCAAAAGTGGGGTGATCTTATTTTCATTAAAAAGTCTCTACTTTGCTTGATCCTAGCTCTTGATCCAAGATGAATTTGGTGTAGTCTCCTTTACAAAAGTTGTTCATTTTAGTGTGTACTTGGATGACATGCAAAGAGTTGGATGTGTTTGGTTTAGAAATTTTGAAATAGAGAGGCTCAAAGTGGTGACCAGATTGTAATTGTCAAAAATGACCATTATCTTATGTGAGCATATTTAATTCTTGGCTTGGGTTTAATTTGTGTTTCTTTGATTCTCAAAGTTGTAATAACTATTTAATATCATATTACCACTAATGGTGAAGACCAAATGGGTCTAGGGTCAAATTTTATAAAAATAGCATGGTCCTATGTTAGGGTTTTTAGGGTTTTCTTCTTATTTGATTTCTTTCTCTTTTTCATTTATTTGTTTGGTGATCATTATTGGTTCACTCTAAGGTGGTAGAGTTTATCACATACACAAAATAACACTCATCATGGCATAGCACTCAAAATGCACAAGTCCTATGCAGGGTACTATATGAAATTTGAAAAGTTTTTGTTGGTTCTCAAATTTGGATAATTGCACTTGTTCTTCTTCCTTTATTTGAAATTTGAGGTGTTACAATGGGTCCATAGCAGTAGCTAGATGGTCGTCTTCTCCTTGTTGTGCTTCATTGTTGGATCTTGTGAGCTGCCTAACATGATCAAGATCATCTATATGTAATTCTATATGTTGTGTTTGTCGGGATCCGATGGATAGAGAATACTATGTTATGGTGATTATCAATCTATTGTTTATGTGTTGTTTATGATCTTGCATGCTCTCCGTTATTAGTAGAGGCTCTGGCCAAGTTTGTACTCTTAACTCCAAGAGGGAGTATTTATGCTCGATAGTGGGTTCATGCCTTCATTGACACATGGGACGATGTGACAGAAAGTTCTAAGGTTGTGATGTGCTGTTGCCACTAGGGATAAAACATTGATTCTATGTCTAAGGATGTAGTTGTCGATTACATTACGCACCATACTTAATGCAATTGTTTGTTGCTTAGCAACTTAATACTGGAGGGGGTTCGGATGATAACCTGAAGGTGGACTTTTTAGGCATAGATGCAGTTGGATGGCGGTCTATGTACTTTGTCGTAATGCCCGGATTAAATCTCACTATATTTATCATATCATGTATATGCATTGTTATGCCTTTCTCTATTTGTCAATTGCCCGACTGTAATTTGTTCACCCAACATGCTTTATCTTATGGGAGAGACACCTCTAGTGAACTGTGGACCCCGGTCCTATTCTTTACATAGCATACAATCTACTGCAATTGTGTTTTACTATTTTCTTGCAAACAATCATCTTCCACTCGATACGCTTAATCCTTTGTTACAGCAAGCCGGTAAGATTGACAACCTCACTGTTTCGTTGGGGCAAAGTACTTTGGTTTTGTTGTGCAGATTCCACGTTGGCGCCGGAATCCCTGTTGTTGCGCCGCATCACATTTCGCCACCATCAACCTTCAACGTGCTTCTTGGCTCCTACTGGTTCGATTAAACCTTGGTTTCATGCTGAGGAAACTTGCTTCTATACGCATCATACCTTCCACTTGGGGTTCCCAACGGACGTGTGCATCTACGCGTATCAAGCTAAATTTACGGCGCCGTTGCCGGGGAGATCAAGACACGCTGCAAGGGGAGTCTCCACTTCTCAATCTCTTTACTTTGTTTTTGTCTTGCTTTATTTTATTTACTACTTTGTTTGCTGGACCTAAACAAAACACAAAAAAAATTAGTTGCTAGTTTTACTTTATTTACTGTCTTGCTCTCTATATCAAAAACACAAAAAAAAATTAGTTACTTGTCTTTACTTTGTTTGCCTAGTTTACTTTTTGCTTATTTCATCATGCTTAATCCTAAGTTTACTTTGGAAGAGATACCGGTAGGACGAGGGTGTATCATTGGAAGAGATAATATAGAAGAATTTTTCACCCATGTTAGTATGGATGAAGATTTTGAAGATATACCATTATTAAAAACTGCTCCTACTTATGAAAGTGCTTCACCTGTTTGATACACATGTTAGAAACTAGATTTGTTAATCTCAATCCCATAATACAACATATGTTTCTTACACTTTCGGATATGGAGATGGGGGAAAAGAGAAATTTTGTTTTAAAAGAAGCTAGAAAAGTTTTTATTAAGCATAAGAGGCTTGGTTTCTTTCCTAATTTTAAACAAATACTTGAAAAGATGGATATGGATAGAATTAAGTATACTAATAATGTTAATGATGGTAGGGAAATTAAAGCGCCAATACCTAGTAAACTACTAGGAATGCATGAAGCTTTGGAAAACAACTATGCTTGGCTTGTTCCTGAAAATTTGTTTGATGAGAATAGTAAGCCTAGGAGCAGTGAGAGAGGAGTTACTTATCTAGACCAGATACAATGCATTGTTGAGAAAACTCTCAGCTCCCAAGGTAATAATGTTGATGCTTCATCTCTTGATAATACTTGATTTGCACTTTCTGCGCCTAGCTGAAAGGCGTTAAAGAAAAGCGCTTATGGGAGACAACCCATGTTTTTACTACAGCAATTTTTTGTTTTGTTGAGTCTTGGAAGTTGTTTACTACTGTAGCAACCTCTCCTTATCATGTTTTTGTGCCAAGTAAAGTTTCTATGTCAAAGTTGATGTTATATTTGGGATCGCTGCGCAGAAACAGCATTGCTGTCTGTCACGAATCTGGGCACAGGCCTCTGTAGAAAATACGCAAAAATCTGCCAATTTACGAGCGTGATCCTCAGATATGTACGCAACTTTCATTAGTTTTGAGTTTTTCCATTTGAGCAAGTCTGGTGCCATCTTTAAATTCGTCTTTACGGACTGTTCTGTTTTTGACAGACTCTGCCTTTTATTTCGCATTGCCTCTTTTGCTATGTTGGATTTATTTCTTTGATCCATTAATGTCCAGTAGCTTTATGCAATGTCCAGAAGTGTAAAGAATGATTGTGCCACCTCTGAACATGTGAATTATTAATTGTGCACTAACCCTCTAATGAGTTTGTTTGAAGTTTGGTGTGAAGGAAGTTTTCAAGGGTCAAGAGAGGAGTATGATATACTATGATCAAGAGGAGTGAAAGCTCTAAGCTTGGGGATGCCCCCGTGGTTCATCCCTGCATATTTTAAGAAGACTCAAGCGTCTAAGCTTGGGGATGCCCAAGGCATCCCCTTCTTCATCGACAACATCATCGGGTTCCTCCCCTGAAACTATATTTTTATTCAATCACATCTTGTGTTCTTTACTTGGAGCGTCGGTTTGTTTTTGTTTTTGTTTTTGTTTGAATAAAATGGATCCTAGAATTCACTTTGTGGGAGAGAGACACGCTCCGCTGTTGCATATGGACAAATATGTCCTTAGGCTTTACTCATAATGTTCATGGCGAAGTTTCTTCTTCGTTAAATTGTTATATGATTGGAATTGGAAAATGCTACATGTAGTAATTCTAAAATGTCTTGGATAATGTGATACTTGGCAATTGTTGTGCTCATGTTTAAGCTCTTGCATCATATGCTTTGCACCCATTAATGAAGAAATACATAGAGCTTGCTAAAATTTGATTTGCATATTTGGTCTCTCTAAGGTCTAGATAATATCTAGTATTGAGTTTTGAACAACAAGGAAGACGGTGTAGAGTCTTATAATGTTTACAATATGTCTTTTATGTGAGTTTTGCTGCACCTGTTCATCCTTGAGTTTGCTTCAAATAACCTTGCTAGCCTAAACCTTGTATCGAGAGGGAATACTTCTCATGCATCCAAAATCCTTGAGCCAACTACTATGCCATTTATGTCCACCATACCTACCTACTACATGGTATTTCTCCGCCATTCCAAAGTAAATTGCTTGAGTGCTACCTTTAAAATTCCATCATTCACCTTTGCAATATATAGCTCATGGGACAAAATAGCCTTAAAAACTATCGTAGTATTGAATATGTACTTATGCACTTTATCTTTTATTAAGTTGCTTGTTGTGCGATAACCATGCTTCTGGGGAACGCCATCAACTATTCTTTGTTGAATATCATGTGAGTTGCTATGCATGTCCGTCTTGTCTGAAGGATCTATCACCTTAGTGGTTGGAGCATGCAAAATTGTTAGAGAAGAACATTGGGCCGCTAACTAAAGTCATGAGTCATGGTTGAAGTTTCAGTTTTGGACATATATCCTCAATCTCATATGAGAATAATAATCATTGCTACATGCTTATGCATTTAAGAGGAGTCCATTATCTGTTGTCCATGTTGTCCCGGTATGGATGTCTAAGTTGAGAATAATCAAAAGCGAGAAATCCAAAATGCGAGCATTCTCCTTAGACCTTTGTACAGAGCGGCATGGAGGTACCCCTTTGTGACACTTGGTTGAAACATGGCATGCAAAGATCCGGTAGTCCAAGCTAAGTAGGACGAGGTGCGGGCACTATTAGTATACTATGCATGAGGCTTGCAACTTGTAAGATATAATTTACATAACTCATATGCTTTATTACTACCGTTGACAAAATTGTTTCATGTTTTCAAAATAAAAGCTCTAGCACAAATACAGCAATCGATGCTTTCCTCTTTGAAGGACCATTTTTTTACTTTTATTGTTGAGTCAGTTTACCTATCTCCCTCCACCTTAAGAAGCAAACACTTGTGTGAACTGTGCATTGATTCCTACATACTTGCATATTGCACTTGTTATATTACTTTATGTTGACAATATCCATGAGATATACATGTTATAAGTTGAAAGCAACCGCTGAAACTTAATCTTCCTTTGTGTTGCTTCAACACCTTTACTTTGATTTATTGCTTTATGAGTTAACTCTTATGCAAGACTTATTGATGCTTGTCTTGAAGTACTATTCATGAAAAGTCTTTGTCATATGATTCACTTGTTTACTCATGTCATTACCTTTGTTTTGATCGCTGCATTCATTACATATGTTTACAAATAGTATGATCAAGATTATGATGGCATGTCACTTCGAAATTATCTTTGTTATCGTTTTACCTGCTCGGGACGAGCGAGAACTAAGCTTAGGGATGCTGATACGTCTCCAACGTATCGATAATTTCTTATGTTCCATGCTACTTTATTGATGATACCTACATGTTTTATGCACATTATATGTCGTATTTACGCATTTTCGGAACTAACCTATTAACAAGATGCCGAAGAGCCGATTCTTTGTTTTACATTGTTTTTGGTTTCGAAATCCTAGTAAGGAAATATTCTCGGAATTGGACGAAATCACCGCCTAGGGTCCTATTTTTGCACGGAGCTTCCACAAGACCGAAGAGATAACGAAGTGGGGCGACGAGGCGCCGCCACCATAGGGCCGCGCGGCCGGAGGGGGGCCCGCGCCGCCTATGGTGTGGGCCCCTCGTCAGCCCCCACGACCTACCCTTCCGCCTACTTAAAGCCCCGTCGCGAAAACCCCGATGCCGAGAGCCACGATACGGAAAACCTTCCGGAGACGCCGCCGCCGCGAATCCCATCTCGGGGGATTCGGGAGATCGCCTCCGGCACCTCTGCCGGAGAGGGATTCATCTCCCGGAGGACTCTTCATCGCCATGATCGCCTCCGGAGTGATGAGTGAGTAGTTCACCCCTGGACCATGGGTCCATAGCAGTAGCTAGATGGTCGTCTTCTCCTTGTTGTGCTTCATTGTTGGATCTTGTGAGCTGCCTAACATGATCAAGATCATCTATATGTAATTCTATATGTTGTGTTTGTCGGGATCCGATGGATAGAGAATACTATGTTATGGTGATTATCAATCTATTGTTTATGTGTTGTTTATGATCTTGCATGCTCTCCGTTATTAGTAGAGGCTCCGGCCAAGTTTGTACTCTTAACTCCAAGAGGGAGTATTTATGCTCGATAGTGGGTTCATGCCTTCATTGACACACGGGACGGTGACGAGAAAGTTCTAAGGTTGTGATGTGTTGTTGCCACTAGGGATAAAACATTGATTCTATGTCTAAGGATGTAGTTGTCGATTACATTACGCACCATACTTAATGCAATTGTCTGTTGCTTAGCAACTTAATACTGAATGGGGTTCGGACGATAACCTGAAGGTGGACTTTTTAGGCATAGATGCGGTTGGATGGCGGTCTATGTACTTTGTCGTAATGCCCGGATTAAATCTCACTATATTTATCATATCATGTATATGCATTGTTATGCCTTTCTCTATTTGTCAATTGCCCGACTGTAATTTGTTCACCCAACATGCTTTATCTTATGGGAGAGACACCTCTAGTGAGCTGTGGACCCCGGTCCTATTCTTTACATAGCATACAATCTACTGCAATTGTGTTTTACTATTTTCTTGCAAACAATCATCTTCCACTCGATACGCTTAATCCTTTGTTACAGCAAGCCGGTGAGATTGACAACCTCATCTGTTTCGTTGGGGCAAAGTACTTTGGTTTTGTTGTGCGAGATTCCACGTTGGCGCCGGAATCCCTGTTGTTGCGCCGCATCACATTTCGCCACCATCAACCTTCAACGTGCTTCTTGGCTCCTACTGGTTCGATTAAACCTTGGTTTCATACTGAGGGAAACTTGCTTCTATACGCATCATACCTTCCACTTGGGGTTCCCAACGGACGTGTGCATCTACGCGTATCACACACCATCGCAATATGACTTACACGAGAAGAAGGATGACTATACACGCCACCTTGCGAGGGTAATTGATGACAAGAGGGAGAATATTGCTGAGAAGAAGGCTAAGAAGAAGGATATTGCTACCACGAGCAAATCATCAGCTAGAAGTGCAACGAGAAGAAGTCAAGTTCAACAACTACACCCCTCAAGGCCAAGGAAACGACAAAAGGAAAAAAAGAAAGGAAGTTCCCCTCCTCGGAGATCAGCCCAAACAATCGATCCCGGCACTCAAAGTGTTTAATGTTCCCAAGTTGTACCAGCAACGAGGGTGGTTTCGATATGGAAGAAGACTGCAAAGCTAGCGGCTGCCTGTGACGTTACCGTGGAGGAATTGATGGTTGCAGCGAGATATAGTTCCCACTTGCTGATATAGTTCCTCAATTTGTCTACGGGGCCGACTTGGTCAGCAAAGAGCAGTTGCATAAGCTGCCAACACATATGCGGAATTTGCATCAGTGGTACCTTGATGCATGCAAGGAGAACATAAGGTTCATCGTGGCGCATATACCACGTGAATATTACTACCGAAAGGAGGAGATCCATATTGAGATAAATGAACTCTGGCAGTTATTCAATTTAGATGCCCTCGACAAATCTCTCATGAGTTGCTATTGCTTGTAAGTTGTTAACTACATATAAGTTCATTTTCATTCAGTCATATTCGTTTTCATTGCATATACTCATTATTTCTTATGTGTTCTCTTATGCAGACTGAAGATCAGTGAATGCAAAAGTCACAATATTATCAATATGTTACCACCCGATTTTGGCCAAATCAGGAGGTGGGCCGTAAGTGAAGATGGGCTTGAAGGACGTACACGTGGAGCATCTTCGAAGCGGCCTTGCGCTGAGAGTTTGGGCTTAACCGCCCGTGTATCTGTAAATTAGTAGATCGTGTTGTATTTAGATTAAGGAGATAGAGTCCGGCCCGTGCACGGTTAGGTGCATGCCTCAATTAGAAAGTCCCTTGGACTATAAATATGTATCTAGGGTTATCGGAAAAGGAGGACAATCATCGTTCAACCAACACAAATCAGGCGCATCGCCACCCCTTCTCTTCGAGGGTTTCTCCCGGGTAAGCACCATGCTGCCTAGATCGCATCTAGCGATCTAGGCGATGAACGTTTATTCGTTAACCTTGTACTTGCTCGTCTTTGAAGCCTTGTTGATGGCGAGCGGTACTATTTATCCTTAGGTGTTTAGGGGCTTGCATTGGTGCCTTCACGTGCATATCTGCGTGGCAATGCCGTCCCTAGACACCTAGCTGCCCTACGTCTACCCAGACGTAAGGGCAGCATCTTGCTTGTTCTTACTTAGTAGATCCGATCCGTTATAGTTGCTCCTTGCTACGCAAGGATTAGTTTAATATCTGCATAGTTAGGCCTTATGTTGGGGTCGGAGGATCCGGTGGTGCGTTAGGTGTTGTTTACCGTCCCTGCGAGGGATGTTCCGGGGATCAACGTTATGTTGGTTTTTAGGCCTCTCGTAGGGGTAGTTTGCATCGTCTCTCGTAGCTGCTAGGCCCGATCGCACGTAGGACGTTCCGATTATGCGGTGAAAACCCTAAACTGTCGTGGATCGCTTTAGCTTTGTCCTGGTCAAGCAGGATCCCCATGCCATTGTAAATCCAACGTGAAACATGGGGCGATCGGCTCCTTGAGCCGATCCACGGAAACCCGAGAGCCGATAGGGCTCGTATTTAATGTTTACGTGTCTACCATGCGAGAACAATCGAAGCACTAACACCTTCCCGATCGGGTCTAGGTCAGGTGGCACGCCCTAGCAACCGCCAGGACGTTGGCCAGAAGATTTGCGGGACGACGCGAGGTGCCAGGGATCCACTAAGCGGCCCTGGGAGCTTCCCGGCTCTTCGTGTTGCTTAACCAACGCCCGTCGGGGGGTTTTGGAGGGTAACACATTCTGGCACGCCCGGTGGGACATCCACGTCGACATCTTCTGCAACATCCACGTCAACACCGGCATCCGAGATGGCGGAGGAACAGATCACATACGAGGACCTTCCTCCTGATCACAAGAAGAAATACGATGAGCTGAAGGCCATCCGTGAAGCCGAACTCATCGGCTCCTTTGAGATAACCCGTTCTCACAACATCAAGCTCAAAGGAAACACGTGTCCGTCGCATGGCGTCAACACGGTAGATCTCAGCCACTCCATAAGGGAGCCAGGGTTCTCCTTTAATGTCAACATGGCCAGGCTGGTGAATTGCCACAGCGCGGACAAAGCAGAGAGTAGCCACTCTCGTGGCAAAGGTAAAGAAGAGGCCGTTCCATGCGACCGGCCCCAAGATGATGACAGACGGTACCTAACCGAGGAGGAGGTGAGAAGCACACGGTATCAGCATTGATCCAACATCCTTTTGTCTGTGTTCAGCATTGATCCAACAGATGCCTGAAGAGCCGATGCCATCAATTACTTGACAGAATCGGCTCGGGGGGCACATATGGATGAGATATGAGGATACGGAGCTGGGAACGAATGTCGAATGTCCAACAGAGCAGCTCAAGCATGGGGGCCGATACATAAACAAATCGGCCATAAAAAAAATCGAAAATACAGAAATTTTTGAGCACAGCCGATGCGTAGACATCGACTTAAGGATTCAAAGCCGATGCACGGCCATCGACTCAAGGGATACAGGCGGAAGCTTAATAGAGCAGTCATCTACTGGAGGAACCCCTCATTGGGATTGCTGGGCGACTCAGATCCTCTCTTCAAGGACTTCCAACTCCTTCTGCAAGACTTTGAGCTCGGCAGCACCAACGGAAGCATCAGTTTGGGCGTCCAAGACGGCCCTTTTTCTCATTGAAGCTGTTGATATTTGCCGGCGAGTTTGAGGATCGCGGCCCTGGCCAAACAGCAAGAACAACATGGACGTGCAGATCAGGCTAGGATCATGAGAACGACCGACAGTCGTCCAGTTGGACTGAACTGCATTCTCACCAAAGGTTGCCTCATTGGACTGAAGAAGCTCAGGGGGCAGTTCACGTTGAAGGTTCTCTGCTTCTGAAAAAGCCGATTTGGTTAGAATCGGCTGATGCTGCACCACAGTTGAGAAGCTGATAGTGGCCCAGTGCCGCTGGTGCACTTTCATCCTCGCCTGGACCGAGGCTCGGGGGGCAGCTAGCCCTGAAAATTCCTCATTCTGAAGAGCCAGTGGTGTTGAAATTGGCTATCTCTGCGTCATAACCATGCTGAACAGGAGAGCTCTTGCAGAGTAAAACCACCAGGGTTGACAGGAGGAGTTGGAAGAAGGAGCCATCATCGTTGATCAGGCTCTAAACCAGTTCGTTGCTGCAAAGAAACAAATGTCACAAGGGAAGCTGTGAACGAGTGACACCTGTTTTACAGGAGTATCGGCTTCAAGATCAAGATTGTCAGCAGCGGGCTAAGGAGCTTTCCTGGAAGCATTAATCCAGGAGTTTTGCCGTCAGGACAAATACTACGATCGGATGATTTTAAAGTCCAAGGATCTAGGGGTCTCACAGTTGCGCGTTGGACCTGTCCGGTTGAAAGTTTGGACCTGAATTTCATGGATTGCAAGTTGATATCTGAGAAGGTGATTAGATCGATCTGTTTTGCAGTCTATTGGAAAAGCTGATGCTTTGCCATCGGCTCATTGAGCATCTACCGAATCGACAATCGGCAGACTCAGTACGAAGGGCAATCGGCTAAATCATCACTAAGGAATCAGTAAAATCAAATGGGGAATTCTTCATTGATAAACAAGGATTTCTTACATAAAGAGCTGATTGCTCTCAAAAGGAATTGCTAGGGGGAACATTGCCTCGTCTACTACTCCTAGCTCTATCCTATCTAGGGGCCGCTGCTGCCCTCATCGTCGCCGTCGCCGCTGTCGGCGCTGCTCCCGGCCGGCTCGTCGTCACTGCTGTAGTGACCACCGGCGGGACCTTCATTGTCCTCATCTTCTTCGCTAGCGTCGCCATAGTCGCTGTCGAAGTCGCTGATATTGCCGGGCCAGGGGCAGAGACGCTTGGCCGGCGGTTCGTCGGAGGAGGTGGTGTCCTCCTCCTCTTCCTTCACCTCCTCGGCGGAGGAGTAGCCGTCCCAGGAGAAGCCGTCGTCGTCGCTTTCCTCCTCCGATTGCCCAACGGCAAGGAAGCGAATGTCGCTCTCCCCGTCCCGTAAGGACTGGTCGTCTTCGGACCAGACGAAGGAGTCGTGGGTCGACTCGTCCCCGTCGGCTATGGCGCGGCGAATGTTGGCCGCGTGGACCTCCTGTGGGTCCCGTTCAGGCGTTGGCTCACGGGAGGTGGAGGATTGGGTGGAAAGGCCCGATGAGGGAGAAGACGAAGAGGAAGACATGGCGGCGGAGGAGGGTTTTTCGGTTTGCCGATGGCTACTGTGGAGCAGGGGGATGAAGAAAGAAACCACAGGAAGTGGCCAAATAAAAGGGGTATAGCGATTTAATGCCTAAGCAGTTTCCAAGGACGTGGTGCCAGAACCGTCAAGTCGTGCAGAGAAGGCGAGGAGGCAAGACGTCATCATGAAGAAAACTGCGACGGTTCTGCCACGACATGACCCTTCGAAGGAGACAGATGGTTTTGCAATTACCATTATCAAAACCAGGGGGCATGTGTTACCACCCGATTTTGGCCAAATCAGGAGGTGGGCCGTAAGTGAAGATGGGCTTGAAGGACGTACACGTGGAGCATCTTCGAAGCGGCCTTGCGCTGAGAGTTTGGGCTTAACCACTCGTGTATCTGTAAATTAGTAGATCGTGTTGTATTTAGATTAAGGAGATAGAGTCCGGCCCGTGCACGGTTAGGTGCACGCCTCAATTAGAAAGTTCCTTGGACTATAAATATGTATCTAGGGTTATCGGAAAAGGAGGACAATCATCGTTCAACCAACACAAATCAGGCGCATCGCCACCCCTTCTCTTCGAGGGTTTCTCCCGGGTAAGCACCATGCTGTCTAGCGATCTAGGCAGTAAACGTTTATTCGTTAACCTTGTACTGCTCGTGCTGAAGCCTTGTTGATGGCGAGTGATACGTCTCCAACGTATCGATAATTTCTTATGTTCCATGCTACTTTATTGATGATACCTACATGTTTTATGCACATTATATGTCATATTTATGCATTTTCTGGAACTAACCTATTAACAAGATGCCGAAGAGCCGATTCTTTGTTTTCTGCTGTTTTTGGTTTCAGAAATCCTAGTAAAGAAATATTCTCGGAATTGGACGAAACTTTCGCCCGGGGTCCTATTTTTGCACGAAGCTTCCGAGAAGACCGAAGAGATAACGAAGTGGGGCCACGAGGCGGCCGGAGGGGTGGCCGGCGCGGCCCAAGCA
>NC_061508.1:348097350-348112376 GCF_022539505.1 Lolium rigidum
TGTTCTACAAACCTCTCGCTCTTGGAGGCCCAACACTGTCTACAAGAATAGAAGCTCCCGTAGACATCAAGCACTTTTCACGGCGCCGTTGTCGGGGAGGAAAGGTAAAGGCTCTCATACTACGGTCCCGGGTAAAGTATTTTTCGGCGCCGTCGTGTGTGTGCTCGAAGCTATTTCCTTTAGATCCTGCAATTGCATCTTTTTGTTTCTTGTTTACACTAGTTTGGCATAATGGACAACAATGAGCTTCTTATTCTATTTCCTGAATTAAAACATGGATTGTTTGGTGCGAAAATTAAAAAACCTATGGAACCTTATTTGCATGTTGGTAGTAATATTAGTATGAACGCTTCGAACACCATTGTTGCTAATGATATAGAAAGTTCTAAGCTTGGGGAAGCTGGTTTTCATGATCTTTGTAGTCCCCCAAGCATTGAGGAGAAAATTTTCTTTGATGATACTTTGCCTCCTATTTGTGATGATTATAATAGTGGTCTTTTGGCGCCACCTACTATGGAGAGTAAATTTTGTTGTGATTATACTATGCCTCCTACACTTGATGAGAATAATAATGATAGCTACTTTGTTGAATTTGCTCCCACTACAACTAATAAATTTGACTATGCTTATGTGGAGAGTAATAATTTTATGCATGAGACTCATGATAAGAATGCTTTATGTGATAGTTATATTGTTGAGTTTGCTCATGTTGCTACTGAAAGTTATTATGAGAGAGGAAAATATGGTTGTAGAAATTTTCATGTTACTAAAATGCCTCTCTATGTGCTGAAATTTTTGAAGCTACACTTGTTTTATCTTCCTATGCTTGTTACTTTGCTCTTCATGAACTTGTTTATTTACAAGATTCCTATGCATAGGAAGCATGTTAGACTTAAATGTGTTTTGAATTTGCCTCTTGATGCTCTCTTTTGCTTCACATACTATCTTTTGCGAGTGCATCATTAAAACTGCTTGAGCCCATCTTAATGGCTAAAAAGAAAGAACTTCTTGGGAGATAACCCATGTGTTATTTTGCTACAGTACTTTGTTTTATATTTGTGTCTTGGAAGTTGTTTACTACTGTAGCAACCTCTCCTTATCTTAGTTTTGAGTTTTGTTGTGCCAAGTTAAGCCGTTGATAGAAAAGTAAGTACTAGATTTGGATTACTGCGCAGTTCCAGATTTCTTTGCTGTCACGAATCTGAGCCCACTGCCCTGCAGGAAGCTCAGAAAATTATGCAAATTTACGTGCATGATCCTCAGATATGTACGCAACTTTCATTCAATTTGAGCATTTTCATTTGAGCAAGTCTGGTGGCCTAATAAAATCCATCTTTACGGACTGTTCTGTTTTGACAGATTCTGCCTTTTATTTCGCATTGCCTCTTTTGCTATGTTGGATGAATTTCTTTGATCCATTAATGTCCAGTAGCTTTATGCAATGTCCAGAAGTGTTAAGAATGATTGTGTCACCTCTGAACATGTTAATTTTTATTATGCACTAACCCTCTAATGAGTTGTTTCGAGTTTGGTGTGGAGGAAGTTTTCAAGGGTCAAGAGAGGAGGATGATATACTACGATCAAGAAGAGTGAAAAGTCTAAGCTTGGGGATGCCCCGGTGGTTCATCCCTGCATATATCAAGAAGACTCAAGCGTCTAAGCTTGGGGATGCCCAAGGCATCCCCTTCTTCATCGATAAATTATCGGGTTCCTTCTCTTGAAACTATATTTTTATTCGGTCACATCTTATGTGCTTTACTTGGAGCGTCTCGTGTGCTTTTGTTTTTGTTTTTGTTTGAATAAATTGGATTACATCATGCTTGTGTGGGAGAGAGACACGCTCCGCTGGTTCATATGAACACATGTGTTCTTAGCTCATAATATTCATGGCGAAGTTTCCTCTTCGTTAAATTGTTATATGGTTGGAATTGGAAAATGATACATGTAGTAATTGCTATAAATGTCTTGGGTAATGTGATACTTGGCAATTGTTGTGCTCATGTTTAAGCTCTTGCATCATATGCTTTGCACCCATTAATGAAGAAATACATAGAGCATGCTAAAATTTGGTTTGCATATTTGGTTTCTCTAAGGTCTAGATAATTTCTAGTTTTGAGTTTGAACAACAAGGAAGACGGTGTAGAGTCTTATAATGTTTACAATATGTCTTTTATGTGAGTTTTGCTGTATCGTTCATCCTTGTGTTTGTTTCAAATAGCCTTGCTAGCCTAAACCTTGTATCGAGAGGGAATACTTCTCATGCATCCAAAATACTTGAGCCAACCACTATGCCATTTGTGTCCACCATATCTACCTATACTACATGGTATTTTCCCGCCATTCCAAAGTAAATTGCTTGAGTGCTACCTTTAAAATTCCATCATTCACCTTTGCAATATATAGCTCATGGGACAAATAGCTTAAAAACTATTGTGGTATTGAATATGTAATTATGCACTTTATCTCTTATTAAGTTGCTTGTTGTGCGATAACCATGTTTACGGGGAACGCCATCAACTCATTGTTGAATTTCATGTGAGTTGCTATGCATGTTCGTCTTGTCCGAAGTAAGGGCGATCTACACTGAGTTGAATGGTTTGAGCATGCATATTGTGAGAGAAGAACATTGGGCCGCTAACTAAAGCCATGATTCATGGTGGAAGTTTCAGTTTTGGACAAATATCCTCAAGTCTCTAATGAGAAAAGAATTAATTGTTGTCAAATGCTTAAAGCATTAAAAGAGGAGTCCATTATCCGTTGTCTATGTTGTCCCGGTATGGATGTCTAAGTTGAGAATAATCAAAAGCGAGAAATCCAAATGCGAGCTTTCTCCTTAGACCTTTGTACAGAGCGGCATAGAGGTACCCCTTTGTGAAACTTGGTTAAAGCATATGTATTGCGGTGATAATCCAGGTAGTCCAAGCTAATTAGGACAAGGTGCGGGCACTATTAGTACACTATGCATGAGGCTTGCAACTTATAAGATATAATTTACATGATGCATATGCTTTATTACTACCGTTGACAAAATTGTTTCATGTTTTCAAAATCAAAGCTCTAGCACAAATATAGCAATCGATGCTTTCCTCTTTGAAGGACCATTCTCTTTACTTTTATGTTGAGTCAGTTCACCTATCTCTCTCCACCTCAAGAAGCAAACACTTGTGTGAACCGTGCATTGATTCTTACATATTTGCATATTGCATTTGTTATATTGCTTTGCATTGACAATTATCCATGAGATATATATGTTACAAGTTGAAAGCAACCGCTGAAACTTAATCTTCTTTTGTGTTGCTTCAATACCTTTACTTTGAATTATTACTTTATGAGTTAACTCTTATGCAAGACTTATTGATGCTTGTCTTGAAGTGCTATTCATGAAAAGTCTTTGCTTTATGATTCACTTGTTTACTCATGTCATTACCATTGTTATGATCGCTGCATTCACTACATATGCTTTACAAATAGTATGATCAAGTTTATGATGGCATGTCACTCCAGAAATTATCTTTGTTATCGTTTTACCTGCTCGGGACGAGCAGAACTAAGCCTTGGGATGCTGATACGTCTCCAACGTATCGATAATTTCTTGTGTTCCATGCCACATTATTGATGTTATCTACATGTTTTATGCACACTTTATGTCATATTCGTGCCTTTTCTGGAACTAACCTATTAACAAGATGCCGAAGTGCCAGTTCCTGTTTTCTGCTGTTTTTGGTTTCAGAAATCCTAGTAACGAAATATTCTCGGAATCGGACGAAATCAACGCCCAGGTTCCTATTTTACCCGGAAGCATCCAGACCACACGAGAACCGCCAGAGAAGGGAGGCAGGGCCACCAAACCCTACCCCGGCGCGGCCAAGGGGGGGCGCGCCCCCTAGGGTGTGGGCCCCCTTCGACCTTCCTGCGCCGCCTCTCCGCCTATAAAAAGCCCCTGGATCAGAAAACCCGATACCAATTGACGAAACCCACGAAACCCGCCGAGCCGCCGCCATCGCGAAGCCAAGATCCGGGGGACAGGATCTCCGTTCCGGCACGCTGCCGGAGCGGGGAAGTGCCCCGGAAGGCTTCTCCATCGACACCGCTGCCATCTCCACCGCCATCTTCATCACCGCTGCTGCTCCCATGAGGAGGGAGTAGTTCTCCATCGAGGCTCGGGGCTGTACCGGTAGCTATGTGGTTCATCTCTCTCCTATGTAGTTCAATACAATAATCTCATGAGCTGCCTTACATGATTGAGATTCATATGATGATGCTTGTAATCTAGATGTCATTATGCTAGTCAAGTGAGTTTTACTTATGTGATCTCCGGAGACTCCTCGTCCCACGTGTGTAAAGGTGACAGTGTGTGCACCGTGTGGGTCTCTTAGGCCATATTCCACAGAATACTTACTCATTGAATGGCATAGTGAGGTGCTTATTTATATCTCTTTATGATCGCAGCATGTTTGTATCACAATTTATCTATGTGCTACTCTAGTGATGTGTTATTAAAGTAGTTTTATTCCTCCTACACGTGTGCAAAGGTGACAGTGCGTGCACCGTGTTAGTACTTGGTTTATGCTATGATTATGATCTCTTGTAGATTATGGAGTTAACTATTGCTATGATATTATTGATGTGATCTATTCCTCCTACATATGCATGAAGGTGACAGTGTGCATGCTATGCTAGTACTTGGTTTAGTCTGTTGATCTATCTTACACTTAAGGTTACTTAAACATGAGCATTATTGTGGAGCTTGTTAACTCCGGCATTGAGGGTTCGTGTAATCCTACGCAATGTGTTCATCATCCAACAAAAGTGTAGAGTATGCATTTATCTATTCTGTTATGTGATCAATGTTGAGAGTGTCCACTAGTGAAAGTGTAATCCCTAGGCCTTGTTCCTAAATACTGCTGAGTTACTACTGCTTGTTTACTACTCGTCTGCGTTACTACTACTCGCGTTACTACTGCTTGTTTATCGTCCCGGGCGAGCACTTTTCTCGCCGTTGCTACTACTTATTCATACCACCTGTATTTCACTATCTCTTCGCCGAACTAGTGCACCTATTAGGTGTGTTGGGGACACAAGAGACTTCTTGCTTTGTGGTTGCGGGGTTGCATGAGAGGGATATCTTTGACC
The DNA here is from genome assembly GCF_022539505.1 of Lolium rigidum. Lineage (NCBI taxonomy): Eukaryota > Viridiplantae > Streptophyta > Magnoliopsida > Poales > Poaceae > Lolium > Lolium rigidum. The sequence continues at coordinate 348,102,484 of NC_061508.1, forward strand.
TCTTCCTCCCCGAGTTCGATAAACCTTGGGTATCCACTTAAGGGAAACTTGCTGCTGTTCTACAAACCTCTCGCTCTTGGAGGCCCAACACTGTGCTACAAGAATAGAAGCTCCCGTAGACATCGGGGCCCCACACCACGGGGCCGCGCGGCCAAGGGGGGCCGCGCCGCCCTATAGTGTGGCCCCTCCGTGGCCCCTCTTCGTCTCTCCTTCGGACTTCGGAAGCTTCGTGAGAAAATAGGCCCCCGGGCTTTGATTTCGTCCAATTCCGAGAATATTTCGTTACTAGGATTTCTGAAACCAAAAACAGCAGAAAACAACGAATCGGCACTTCGGCATCTTGTTAATAGGTTAGTTCCAGAAAATGCACGAATATGACATAAAGTGTGCATAAAACATGTATGTATCATCAATAATATGGCATAGAACATAAGAAATTATCGATACGTCGGAGACGTATCACACCGCCCTGTGAGGAGGGGGCCCACAGCCCCCTCTCGCCTCCTTTTCTTCGCGTACTCCTTCGTCCCGAAAACCTAAGCCAGAGAGGTACGTCGCGAAGAGCCACAGCCGCCTCTGCGGGGCGGAGAACACCAGAGAGAAAAGAGCTCTCCGGTAGGCTGAGATCTACCGGGGAAATTCCCTCCCGGAGGGGGAAATCGACGCCATCGTCACCTCCATCGAGCTGGACATCATCTCCATCACCATCACCATCATCTTCATCATCATCACCGCCGTCTCCACCTCGTCACCGCTGTAGCAATTTGGGTTTGATCTTGATTGTTTGATAGGGGAAACTCTCCCGGTGTTGATTTCTACTTGTTATTGATGCTATTGAGTGAAACCGTTGAACTAAGGTTTATGTTCAGATTGTTATTCATTATCATATCACCTCTGATCATGTTCCATATGATGTCTCGTGAGTAGTTCGTTTAGTTCTTGAGGACATGGGTGAAGTCTAAATGTTAGTAGTGAAGTATGGTTGAGTAATATTCAATGTTATGATATTTAAGTTGTGGTGTTATTCTTCTAGTGGTGTCGTGTGAACGTCGACTACACGACACTTCACCTTTATGGGCCTAGGGGAATGCATCTTGTACTCGTTTTCCAATTGCGGGGTTGCCGGAGTGACAGAAACCTGAGCCCCCGTTGGTATATCGATGCATGAGGGATAGCAGGATCTCAGAGTTTAAGGCTGTGGTTAGATTTATCTTATTTACTTTCTTGTAGTTGCGGATGCTTGCAAGGGGTACAATCACAAGTATGTATTAGTCCTAGGAAGGGCGGTACATTAGCATAGGTTCACCCACACAACACTTATCAAAACAATGGAGATTAATTAACCGTATGTAGCGAAAGCACTAGACTAAAATCCCGTGTGTCCTCGAGAACGCTTGGTCATTATAAGTAAACAAACCGGCTTGTCCTTTGTGCTAAAAAGGATTGGGCCACTCGCTGCAATTGTTACTCTCGCACTTTACTTACTCGTACTTTATTCATCTGGTACATCAAAACCCCCTGAATACTTGTTTGTGAGCATTTACAGTGAATCCTTCATCGAAACCGCTTGTCAACACCTTCTCGCTCCTCGTTGGGATCGACATTCTTACTTATCGAAGATACTGCGATACACCCCCTATACTTGTGGGTCATCATTCACCGCCGTGTGCAGCACAACAACTTCACTGGAACACAAGGACCAAGTACCAGGAGAGCCATATCGCGGGAAGAAGTTCAGGCCATACCGGAGGTAGCGGCTGTGCCGGATGTTGTTGTTGCCGTGGCACCGGAGTTCGTCGCACCGGAAGTAATTGCTACATGTTGGTTTGATGTGGATCCGATTTATAGAGAGATTGCTTTGGTTGAGATTATGTATTATGTTATTATGATCTTGCATGCTCTCCGTTTCTAGTAGATGCTCTGGTCAAGTAGATGCTAGCGACTCCAAGAGAGAGTATTTATGCTCGATAGTGGGTTCATGCCTCTATTTAACCATGGGAAGTGACCTTGTTCTCTACGGTTGTAGATGTGTTGTTGCTATTAAGGAGAAAACAACGGTGTTCTATTCAATGGTAGTTTCATCGTTTACTTTACACACATTGCTTAAAGCGATAGTCCGTTGCTTGCAACTTAATACTCGGAGGGTGTCGCGGATGCAATCCCGAAGGTGGATTATTAGTCATAGATGTAGTTGGATTACGGTCTATGTATATTGTTGTAATGCCCGCATACTTTCATAGCATGTATTCTGCACCAACCATTAGCGTAGAATCTCTGTTTGTCAATTGCCCATCTATAATTTGTTTACCCGGCATATTTATTTTATTGGGGAGGCGCCTCTAGTGAACTGTGGACCCCGGTCCTTCTTCTTTTAATTGCAATCTTCTACAGCATTTTCCTGTTCTGTTCTCTGCAAACAATTCTTCTTCCACACGGTTCGTTTAATCCTTTGTTTTCAGCAAAATCAGTGAGCTTGACAACCTCGCTAAAAGTTGGGGACAAAGTACTTGATTTTTTGTGTGCATGTCTCCATGTTGCTGCTGACGCCGACAGTGCGTCCTGCCACGAGTTGGTTCACAACACCTCGGGGAGAACATTTTTCTCCTACTGGTCGATAAACCTTGGTTTCTTACTGAGGGAAAACTTCCTGCTGTGCTCATCATACCTTCCTCTTGGGGTTCCACTCAACGTTGTGCATAAATTCTCCTTCATCAACTCCGCGCTCAGCACTCTCTGTCGATTTTTCTCCACTGCGACCCGTCAGCGGGGTGTCTCAGCATCACATCTTTCTTACGGTCCTCTTTGTGTCATCGCAACAACTTGGCATGCTCTTTGTTTTAGAACAAACGTTTCAACCGTGGTATTATAGGAGCATACCATATCACCTTCGCAGGAACCCTCTTCCTGGGGGTGGACTCGCCCTCAACATCGCCAGGGTCATCTCGCCTGATCTTATACCTCAATGCACTACATAACGGGCATTCATTCAAATTCTCGTACTCCTCGCGGTAGAGGATGCAGTCATTGATGCATGCATGTATCTTCTACATCTCTAATTCTAGAGGGCAGACAACCTTTTTTGCTTTGTACGTACTAGAGGGCAATATGTTCTCCCCTGGAAGCATCTTCTTTATTATTTTCAGCAACTTTTCAAATCCCTTGTCAGAAGTACCATTCTCTGCCTTCCATTGCAGCAATTCCAGCGTGGTACCCAGCTTTTTCTGGCCATCTTCGCAATTTGGGTACAACAGTTTGTTGTGATCTTCTAACATTTTCTCCAACTTCAACCTCTCCTTTTCACTTCCGCAGTTTATCGTCGCATCAAGAATGGTCCGACCCAAGTCGTCATCGGGGCCATCAAAAAATGGCTCATCAAAAATGGGCTCTTCTTCAGCTTCGTCTTCCCCCATTCTACTATCACCTTCTTCAGTGAACATAGGATAGTTTTCACTATCCTCTTCTTATTCGTTGTCTTCCAATATAACCCTCTTTCTCCGTGCTTGGTCCAACAATTATAGCTGGGCATGAAACCGTTCTCCAGAAGGTGGACGTGAAGGGTCTTTAAGGTAGAGTAATCCTTCATATTCTTACAGGAACTACATGGACAATAGATGAAACCATTCGACCGCCTGTTTGCCTCAGCCACGTTGAGAATATAATGCATGCCATTAATGAAGTCGGGATGGCACCGGTCACCGTACATCCATTGTCGACTCATCTGCATTATATAAGTATATCAAAAATCATTAATTACACAACATCATGGATATATGAGTGACCAACTTAATTAATATTCAAGTTTTTTTATAAAAAAGAAGAGGCTCACCGAGGTGGTACGGTGCCGGCTAGGGGACGACGCTGGCGATCGATGGCGGTGAGGACGGGGATGATACTAAAACCTACAAAACATACTTTAATTTGAGCTCAAATTGCATATAAAAAAATAAAATCCCTAACTTAGGCATTTCATCGAACACCTTGCTAGCACTAGAAAAATAATACGAGTTAAACTAGCAAAGAAATGAGCTATTAGGAACGCCGGAAGAAAGGATTATATTGCTAACCCTTGGATAGATGGATGTCGTTAATCTTGTTAAAATGGTGGAGAAAAAATGAAGATTTGTTGGAGTGTGAGAGGTGCAAAATATTTAGAAATGTGTGAGAGAGAGAAGGAGAAGGAAAAATGAGAAAGGGTCGGGCGCGCTGAAGAAATAGGGCAGAGACCCTTTAGTACCGGTTTCTTAGATGAACCGGTATTAATGGTCCAACCCTGGCCCCACATCGCCTGGAAACTGGGCTGAAACCCTATCATACCGGTTTGTGACACGAACCGGTATAAAAGGCACTCAACGAACCGGTATAGATGTTCCTCGACCGCCTGGGCAGAGGAACCGGTACTAATGCCCCCTTTAGTACCGGTTCGTACTACTAGCGACTACAACAAGAATTGCCACGATATAGAGCCGACAACAATCACGCGGTATCCTGCTGGGTTGTGACACCTCCTGTCGCATTGTAACATATTTGATGCCACCTAAGCAATATGCCACTTTAGGAAAAACTGTCCACTAAGCAGATTTCCACGTCACCTTTTGTCTACTTTTTCTACGTATCTTTTTTCTTCCAGAAAAACATCCCCTTATTCATCTAGTTCAAGGGCGTTTGGCTTAATCGAGTGTATGGATGGTCGACCAATACTGTTGTTTTCATCTTCTCATGTGCGATTTTTCATCTTCCTTGCAATAAACAAACTTACATTTATCTTTTTCTACAACAGCGGACGCAAAGTCTGCTTCTCTTCCACGAGGCAAGCTTTAGGCTAATGATAGTTATATTTCATCCGGTTATTCAACTTCCTATTCCAGCTTTGTCTGCTCATATTCTTCATTCATTATCCACTAGCAACTATTTGATATCCATCGTTCTCCTTCTGTCGGCCACACCCCTGTTACTTATATATATGCCCACTCTCCCTTGCCTCTGTGTTCTCTATATTTCCCAACGATCCTAAGTGACCTTTCGAAAGCAACCTTCATTGTGTTTTCGTGTAGGATCTCTTATTGAGTCAAACATCCAGCTTCACTACAGCAAGAATTGCCACGATATAGCGACGGCGACAATCACGCGGTATCCTGCTGGGTTGTGTGACACCTCCTGTTGCATTGTAACATATTTGATGAATAATTTCTCAACCGACGCAACAACCATGACTCCACTTAGCCGCTCAAGTCTCCGGCAACAGGTCTCGGATCCAAAACCTCTTTCCCCCTTGGCAGCTGCACTCGCGCACTTTCTCTGGTAAATCTCTCCAAAATCATGTTTGGTTTAGCTCTTCCAGCTCAAGCGTTTGCAGATTTCACTGGTAGAAAAACGGCCATTGGTCGCGGTTCGCAACTGCCATTAGTCGCGGTTGCGCAACCGCGACCAATTATGCGCGACTAAAGGCCCCCCCCCCTTTAGTCGCGGTTCCTTACGAACCGCGACTAAAGGCCCGTCCACGTGGGCGGCAGGCGAGCGCCAGGGCGGAGGACCTTTAGTCCCGGTTCTTCTGGCCAGCCGCGACTAAAGGCCTCCGCAGGTTTAGGGTTTTACCCCCCCCCCCAAACCTGGTTTCTTTTTAATTTGTATTGTTTTATTTCTTTTGGGTTTTAATTTTGAAGGAGTTTCACATATTCTACGGTACTACATATATACATGCATATGAATGTACAATTTCAAACAAATTTGAAATTAGAACCAAAAAGAATTCAAGAGGAATATACAATATATATTCAATATCGGATGACCATATACAATTTTGAACAAGTTTCCATCCATAATTTAGTGCATATGAAGTTCTACGTTCTCTACGTAGTGTTCTCCTCTAGGATCGATGACTTCCCTCGCGAACCATCCAGCTAGTTCCTCTTGAAGTGGTCGGAAGCGAGCTTCTGGACTAAGCGTCTTCCGGAGGTTATTCCTCTTGATGTTGGTCTCATCCGACTGGTCCCGCTCATTGGTGTATCTCTCGGATCCTCTCACAAACATAGTATCCACATAGATTGGTCCCCGGTGGCTGAATATCCCCGAGTCCCAGTGCACTGCCCTTCTAAATTGTAGCTCTTTTTTGAATTCACCGACCTTTTGATCTACGAACCGTCTCCAAACCCTACGAGGCAAAGAGAATTAAATGAACAAGAGAGTTATTAATTAGTTACTTGATATTAGGAAATGAACGAAATAGACCGATCGATATAGAGCGCAAATGAATGAAAATAATTACTTTTGCATCATTTTTCTCATGTCGGCCCAAAGCGCCGCATCCATATTCGAGAGAGTCGTGGATGAGAACTGTGGAGGTGTGAAATTGAATTACCATCGGAATCCGGTGGAACCTGCGGACACGATACATGCACAATCATGCATAACTCATCGATTAGCCACATATCATGCATGGAGTAAACAAAAGAGAATGTGCTCAAGACAGAAACACTCACCCAAAATGGTAAGGAAATAGAATATCACTTTTGAGTTCCTGTTTTCTAAGAAACCGCCACAGGTCTTCCTCCACATCGGCGGGGCGGTATTCTAACACATATGAATTAACGATGTGTGGGTCAATGAACCCAACATCATGGATGTTCCTTATTCGCATTTCCCGCTTCTTCATTCTGCATAATAGCGTACACAACAAGATAGTTAGGACAATATATATATATATATATATATATATAGTGCAGGCAATGAACGAGATGGGGTAGAAATTAATAAATCACTTACAGAACGTAGCAACCGATGATAGATTTGTCGAGGTCGCGCAGATTGAACAGCTGGAACAATTCACTCCGATGAATTGTTATATAGTAATGTTTGAAGTGATGCTCATATCTAACTTCCGCATAAATATAGTCTTTGGCGTTTTTAAGTTTTATGTAACCCTTGTACCAATTTAGCAGACCTTTCATTTGTCGAGGTAGATCCTCTTCCTGCGCAGGCTCGACGAGAGGGCCATTCTTCACATATGTAAATACTACGTCCTTCATTGGCGCCTCATCAAGGCCTAACGAGTGCACGAAGAGTGATACCTAAGGTGGCCGCTTGTTCTCTGGCACTCGTTACAGTCAATCCATGTGCTGCCGCAGCTGCTATGATATCGGGGGCATCCGGACCGGCGGCTTGCACTATGAGCGGGGCGATCGATTGTTTAGTTTGTTCCCCGAGCTGGGCAACTTCTTTCCCCCTTTCTAATTTTTTCTCGGTCTCCTCCAAGGCTTTCTTCTCCTGCTTCTCCGCCAACTCTTGGTTCCTCTTGAACGCGAGTGCTTGCCTACGAAGTTCACGTGCATAGTCGTCAGGCAGATTCTTTGCGGCTTGGGACGGTGTGTTCAAAAATGACTTAGCCCACTGATGGCGTGTATTTCACACGTTCGTTGGGCAACCCCAAGAGGAAGGTATGATGCGCACAGCAGCAAGTTTTCCCTCAGAAAGAAACCAAGGTTTATCGAACCAGGAGGAGCCAAGAAGCACGTTGAAGGTTGATGGCGGCGGGATGTAGTGCGGCGCAACACCGGAGATTCCGGCGCCAACGTGGAACCTGCACAACACAACCAAAGTACTTTGCCCCAACGAAACAGTGAGGTTGTCAATCTCACCGGCTTGCTGTAACAAAGGATTAACCGTATTGTGTGGAAGATGATTGTTTGCAGAGAAAATAGTAGAAACAAGTATTGCAGCGGATTTGTATTTCAGTATTAAAGAATGGACCGGGGTCCACAGTTCACTAGATGTGTCTCTCCCATAAGATAAAAGCATGTTGGGTGAACAAATTACAGTCGGGCAATTGACAAATAGAGAGAGCATAACAATGCACATACATGACATGATAAGTATAGTGAGATTTAATTGGGCATTACGACAAAGTACATAGACCGCCATCCAACCGCATCTATGCCTAAAAAGTCCACCTTCGAGGTTATCATCCGAACCCCTCCGGTATTAAGTTGCTAAACAACGGACAATTGCATTAAGTATGGTGCGTAATGTAATCAACAACTACATCCTCGGACATAGCGCCAATGTTTTATCCCTAGTGGCAACAGCACAACACAACCTTAGAACTTTCTGTCACTCGTCCCGGTGTCAATGCAGGCATGAACCCACTATCGAGCATAAGTACTCCCTCTTGGAGTTAAAAGTAAAAACTTGGCCAGAGCCTCTACTAGTAACGGAGAGCATGCAAGATCATAAACAACACATGTATAATAACTTGATAATTAACATGACATAGTATTCTCTATCCATCGGATCCCGACAAACACAACATATAGAATTACAGATAGATGATCTTGATCATGTTAGGCAGCTCACAAGATCCGACAATGATAGCACAATGGGGAGAAGACAACCATCTAGCTACTGCTATGGACCCATAGTCCAGGGGTAGACTACTCACTCATCACTCCGGAGGCGACCATGGCGGCGTAGAGTCCTCCGGGAGATGATTCCCCTCTCCGGCAGGGTGCCGGAGGCGATCTCCCTGGATCCCCCGAGATGGGATCGGCGGCGACGGCGTCTCGGCAAGGTTTTCCGTATCGTGGCTCTCGGTACTCGGGGGTTTCGTCACGGAGGCTTTAAGTAGGCGGAAGGGCAAGTCAAGAGGCGGCACGGGGGCCCAGACCATAGGCCGGCGCGGCCAGGGGTGGGGCCGCGCCGCCTAGGGTTTGGCCACCCCGTGGCCCCTCTTCGTCTCGTCTTCGGACTTCTGGAAGCTTCGTGGAAAAATAGGCCCATGGGCTTTGATTTCGTCCAATTTCGAGAATATTTCGTTACTAGGATTTCTGAAACCAAAAACAGCAGAAAACAGCAACTGGCACTTCGGCATCTTGTTAATAGGTTAGTTCCAGAAAATGCACGAATATGACATAAAGTGTGCATAAAACATGTATGTATCATCAATAATATGGCATAGAACATAAGAAATTATCGATACGTCGGAGACGTATCAAGCATCCCCAAGCTTAGTTCTGCTCGTCCCGAGCAGGTAAAACGATAACAAAGATAATTTCTGAAGTGATATGCCATCATAACCTTGATCATACTATTTGTAAACATATGTAGTGGATGCAGCGATCATAACAATGGTGATGACATGAGTAAACAGGTGAATCATAAAGCAAAGACTTTTCATGAATAGTACTTCAAGACAAGCATTAATAAGTCTTGCATAAGAGTTAACTCATAAAGCAATAAATCAAAGTAAAGGTATTGAAGCAACACAAAGGAAGATTAAGTTTCAGCGGTTGCTTTCAACTTGTAACATGTATATCTCATGGACAATGGCCAACATAGAGTAGTATAACAAGTACAATATGCAAGTATGTAGGAATCAATGCACGGTTCACACAAGTGTTTGCTTCTTGAGGTGGAGAGAAATAGGTGAACTGACTCAACATAAAAGTAAAGAGAATGGTCCTTCAAAGAGGAAAGCATCGATTGCTATATTTGTGCTAGAGCTTTTATTTTGAAAACATGAAACAATTTTGTCAACGGTAGTAATAGAGCATATGAGTTATGAAAGTTATATCTTACAAGTTGCAAGTCTCATGCATAGTATGCTAATAGTGCCCGCACCTTGTCCTAATTAACTTGGACTACCGGATCTTTGCAATGCACATGTTTTGACCAAGTGTCACAATGGGGTACCTCCATGCCGCACTGTACAAAGGTCTAAGGAGAAAGCTCGCATTTTGGATTTCTCGCTTTTGATTATTCTCAACTTAGACATCCATACCGGGACAACATGGACAACAGATAATGGACTCCTCTTTTATGCATAAGCATGTGGCAACAATTATTATTCTCATATGAGATTGAGGATATGTGTCCAAACCGAAACTTCCACCATGAATCATGGC